>NC_092249.1:2514113-2544113 GCF_036320965.1 Panulirus ornatus | reverse complement strand
TGATGAAGATAATAATGGAAGGAAGTGACTAGGAGGATTATTAGACGCTGCTGACGATAACATTTTAGGCATGAGTGAAGGGAAGTGATCAGTGTAATGTAAAGGGATAGACTGCGTTGATAAGATAGAGATAAAAAGATGTTTAGATAAGAGTGATGAGTGTGATGTTCGTGGACGATAGTAGAGATAACAGTACGAATGAAGACAGATGAAGGACTTAACAATGCATAATCGTAATCCTGTTATTCATTCACGATTGATCCAACTCCTCTATCTAATGAATGAATCTTATTCATTTTCGTTTCGAGTTCTGTTTCGACTCTCAATCGTTGTTCATATCTCTGTTCCTCATTCACTTTGCCAACAATCTAAACAAAAGATTTACATATGCAGAACTAATTTTGTTCCTCGTGTTTAATTAAAACTCTTGAAAATCCAGCGCGTCTCCGCCTCATGTGTTGTGAGCCAAGGAAGGAATTCCTGTTTTCCGTTAACTTGGTACAATTTTCGACGCCATTTTTCGAAGCAGTCGTGAGCCGTCTTGTCTCCCCGGGGCAGAGACAGAGCTCGGGGTTCACTGATTCGAAGCAGTACGGAGCTCTGTGTTTCAATACAGCTTCGACCACGCGGGTAACGGAACTGTGCTCGGCAAGCGCTTGTCCGAAGCTGTTTCGAACCCTTCCTTCCTTCCTTCCTTTCACTCTGGACACAGACAGAGGCGCGGTACAGCTTCGAACCATCGTGTACTGAGGCTTCAGGCGCACTGCTGAGCTGGTTCTTCATGGGCCACGTCCACAGGGAGAGGTGTGTGTGTGTGTGTGTGTGTGCTCGTGTGAACGATCCTTAACCCCCCTGAAGCAAGGCCATCCTGATTCGTGGACGGAGCCTGACATTAACTGCCCGAATGACCCCTAGCAGTTAAGAGGTGTGAACCCCCAAACAACCATCCAGTTCTCGTGTGGACGAGGTGTTGACAACACTCCACCGTCAGACTTGGCAAGTACCAGTAGGGCAACCGCCATCCCGTTTTCTTGGGGGTTAGAGCTGCAGAAAACGTCTGGTGGGCAGGAGGTGTTCGTCTTCCCGTAGCCCCTAGTGAGAATTAAACGTGTGTTAAAGATATTATAAACGAGAGAGGCAAGGTAAGCGTGTGTTTAATTATATAAACGAGAGATAAGGTAAACTTGTGTTTAATGATATTATAAACGAGAGGCAAAGTAAACGTGTGTTTAATGATAAACGAGAGGCAAGGTAAGCGTGTGTTTAATTATATAAACGAGAGATAAGGGAAACGTGTGTGTTTAATGAAATTATAAGCGAGAGGCAAGGTAAACGTGTGTTTAATGAAATTATAAACGAGAGAGATAAGCTAAACGTATCCTTAAACTTGTGTTTGATGAACAACACAGTTGTCATACATCGTTCAAACTGACCAGATATGCATTACATTTATGATAATTTAAGAACGTTTGATAATTTGGTTGAGATATTGAATGAGTTGAATGGTCTATGGAAATCTGCTTCGCCGAAGTCATTTATTTATTTATTTATTTTTGAATTGTTAATGTTATTGTTAATGCTTAATTCAGACGTATGCCTCATAAATATATAAAATTATTATTTACCAGTATTGTTTATAGTAAAGGTTATTCACCACAACTTTGTGCCAGTGTTGTTATGTGATATAACGCCCTATTTTTTAGTATACGCATTAAGAATACCTTTCTCCTTGTCTTTTAAAAGGTGTTTAGTTATGTCGTTCGGTCGCACACACGTTCGTGACGCAAGGTCGGCCTTGTGTAAGGTCAATTCGACAGCTTAAGGAATCCAGCTTAAAAATAATTCCCCAGCTTCATGCCCCAGGTGTGGCGACCCCCCCCCACCCCCTTTCCCTCAGCTTGTTCGCTTGTGAAGATCCGCGAAAGCAGACAAGCTTAAGGTAAGGGGTGGAGGGGGAGGCGGGGAGATTACTGGGGAGAAAGATGACTGGGGAGGAACATGACTGGGGAGAAGATATGGTCAGAGGGGTGAGCGGCGGCTTGCTTGGGGGGATGGTGGTCGTCGACCAAATTACCGTATTGGCTGGTTAAGTAGTTAGGGCAATTAGTTGCCTAGTTTGCTTCCAGTAATCTCTCCTTCCTCCTCTTCGTCTTGTTTTGACCTGGTATTTTCGCTTCGGGGTCACGCAAAGACTTTGTGTGTCAAGTTAATGACATGGGTCAAGTGTGGGTGGTTGAATTAATGAGGTTTAAGTGCTTTAAAGTCCCTTGTTTAACTCAAAGGTAAATGGTATTTAGATGTTTCAAGATGGTTTAGCGTTCGTTTGATGGAGGGATTCTTGAAACAATCAAATTGCTAGTTTGTCAGAGGTTCGTATAGCTCTATATTCCCCCTTTTAGGCTCAGAGCACGATTGTCCATATTCAAAGCAGTTTCGGTTGAGGGAAGGACTCTAAATGCTTACTGCAAGGTCGTGTATATCATTTTAATTACCTCAATCACTCGATGGCGTGCAAGTAGTTTGCACCAGTGGTTAACGACTTGACGGCCCTAACGACCCTGGCAGTCGATAGACCTACAACCCAAAACATAGGATTAACCATACTCGTAATTAACCGTAATCGTAATTAACCATACTCGTAATTAACCATAATCGTAATGAAAAGAAATTAACCTCAATGGTCTTTTGACCCAGCGGCTACCACACTTAAACGCTGGTCGTCAGGTGTTCTTGTTATGTGTTTGGGATTGAAGAGAAGAGGAGAAGTGGGTGTGGTGGTGTGCCGGGGGGGGGGGGGGGGGGTTCAGTTGGGTATCACTCGTGTGTGTGTGTGTGTGTCCCAAACAAAAGCAAACAAAAAAAAAGGCAGGAGAGACTCTCTCTCTCTCTCTCTCTCTCTCTCTCTCTCTCTCTCTCTCTCTCTCTCTCTCTCTCTCTCTCTGTGACGGATCCTACGCTGATAATTATTGAACTTTTCTCGCCCAAGATATCCGGTTATCGATATCCGATAACCGGATGGCTGAATTTTAAAACAGTTGCTCATATTTTTTTTATTTTTTTCTTTTCTTTTTGGGAGGATCCTCTCTCTCTCTCTCTCTCTCTCTCTCTCTCTCTCTCTCTCTCTCTCTCTCTCTCTCTCTCTCTCTCGACCCAACCCCATCCCTAACCCACCCCAGTGGACCTTGTTTCCCGGTGCAGAGAGAGAGAGAGAGAGAGAGAGAGAGAGAGAGAGAGAGAGAGAGAGAGAGAGAGAGAGAGAGTCTCTATTGCCATCATAGCTTCGAGAACAGTAGTGCAAAGGAACGCGTTTAGTATATGACCTGTTGTGGCTCTTTCTATCTCGTTAAACACCAATTTATCAGTTTGTTTTAACTCTGATTTGTGTCTGCGAATTTAACGAATGGGTTAACGTAAATTGATGTATAGAATCTTTGTGTATTTCTGTTATCTGTCTGTGTATAGATGAATTTGTTGACATAGATCAAGTTCTGTAATTTATGTATTTTCTATGACATGTCTGTGAATAGATGAATGTGTTCATATAATGTTACGTTCATAGATATGATTTAAGATTCACTATTGCGTGTAGTTTATATAGGGATTATGGACTCTAAGAACATATGTGGCTGGAATACATCCCTCTTGTCCCTAGTTTCCAGTTTGTGATAATTGTTTATCTCTGGAACGCAAACTGGAAATGAGATCTGGTAATGATAGCTGAAGCTAGGGAGTCGTTTGTTAGGAACTGGAAGAAAATTGTTAATTTTCTGAGCTGAAAGCGAAGAAAACTGGAATGCGGAGCGCAAAAGAAAACGGACCTGTGCGTTGGGGTTGTGGAATTCTAGATGTAGGGAGAACTGAAGAGTGGAAAGCTAGAGAAAACGGAGTGTAGATTATGATGTGGAGAGACGCTAGGGATGGAGGGAGCGTCAGAGAAAACGGGGTGTTGTGTGTTCACTTCCACCTTCCGCCGGGGGGGGGGGGGGGGCTGGCTGGTCCCGCCCTCCCTCCCAGAGAGATTACATGGATACAGCGTCACATTAGACCCCGTAAAGGAGAACCACAGATCCATAAGCTCATGGCTGTACCGGGATTACATTCGCCAAGGGCGATTACCTTACTGGGGATTAACGAGAGATGTTGGGTGTTCTTCGTGCGTTTATGGGTTTAACGGGATTACCTTTTGCCTTGGCGATTACTTTACCGGGGATTAACGATATAGGTGATGGGGATTTCCCTGTGCTTTCGAAGGTATTAAGGGATTACCTTGAAAATGGAGATTACCTCACTGAGGATTAAGAGTGAATGATTAAGTTTGTTTAGCTCGTTTAAATGATCTAACAGGATTATTCCTCATTGTTGATGACTTGGGATTAACTGTAGGTGGTGGACATTGATCAGTGTTTGTGTGTGTGTTCACAGCTACACCGGGATTACTCAAAGATAATCACTTTACTAGTCATTAACTGCAGATGTTGGGGGATTACCGGGTGGTTAAGGGGCTGATGTGTCTGCCTGTAATGATGCTTGGTTGTTGAGATTAAAGCTTTGGAGAACTAGATGAATGACGCCAGTAAATCCCTAATAGGATTAGGCAGGGGTCGGGTAGGGAGGGAAAGAAGGTGGTGAAAAGGCAGTAGGGGATTTGTGCCTGGTAAAGGGTGGAAGGGTAAGGAAAGGGGTAATTTAAGGGTTTAAGGGGGAGTTTTAAGGGAAGGGTGATGGGATTTTAGGGAATTGGTAAATGAGTCATGATTAGATCACTTTAGGGACAACTGGTGATTATTAAGATACGTAAATTCAGAAACTGTTAAACGTACATTCAAAGGATTTGTTTGTTTGTTAGATTGTAGATTGTTTGTGCCCAGCCTACAGTCGTCATGTGATTAGGTGATTAATACATCATTGGTGTATCTTGTGTTAAGTGTGGGGGGTCTTCTACCCTCACAGCTGGGGTCTGGGACCTTACCTTACCTTACGTGTACCTTACGATGGTTTGGGAGGTCTTCTACCTCCACAGCTGGGGTCTGCGACCTTACCTTACCTTACGTCTACCTTACGATGGTTTGGGAGGTCTTCTACTCCCACAGCTGGGGTCTGGGACCTTACCTTACCCTACGTATATCTTACGATGGTTTGGGAGGTCTTCTACCCCCACAGCTGGGGTCTTGTACCACTCAGTCTTGTTGCTTGTCTGTTCAGCCAGGCTGTGTGAGGCTGCAATCCGTAGGCCCACATAGCCACATCCTGACTGGTGTGGTACACTCGCTTGAGTCATATGCAAAAACCTTCTTTATAAAACCCTCCACAGAGCAGCCCACGATGTTGGTGTTTCAGTCAGTCCACTTAGTGTGTGTGTGTGTGTGTGTGTGTGTGTGTGTGTGTGTGTGTGTGTGTGTGTGTAGAGCGCCGAGTGTTCACGCAATGTTCTCCAATGTTATGTATAACACCCTTTTGGTGTTCACTTTCACTCAGTCATATTACATGTCGCACCTTTTTGGGACGTTGCTTTTACACAGTGTTCCATGCCCTTCGTGGTGCTAGAAGGGAAATGATTTCGAGTGTCTGGTTGTGTTCTGGTTGAATTACATGACTCTTTCCTCATGAGTTCTTTCCACTCTCCCCTCCGCCTCAACTCTCACCTCTCCCTGGCCACACCCTCCTCTCTCTCTCTCTCTCTCTCTCTCTCTCTCTCTCTCTCTCTCTCTCTCTCTCTCTCTCTCTCTCTCTCTCTCTATCACTTCACCTCACTCACAGATCTATCTCACATTAACCCTACCTCTCCTTCTCAATTCTCTTAATGCCTTCACTTACTCTCCCTCTCTCTCTGTGTCTCTCTTCTCTCTTCCCGCCTCTCCCTCACTCTCACTCCGAGCTCTCCCTTATCCTCAACCATGCCCTCTGCTTTGCCTCTTCTTTTTACTGCAATTCTTGACTGTTAACGTAGTAAATATGTAAATACAGTAATAGGATTAGGAGCAGACGAGGCGCGCTTTCGAGGGTATGGTGTAAGCATGGCCCTTCAGGGCTAGAGAGATATTATGTGGTGTATGAGAGACTAGAGACTCTGTGGTGGAGACTTAGTGGAGCTACGGGTTACAGAGAGATGTACTGAGACGTTTGTGAGGATTTGTGTGTAGCAGAGAGAGACGTGTGTGTGTTTGTGTGTGTGTGTGTGTGTGGATTGTAGAGATGTGTTGAGACGTGCACGGGTCTGAGAGATATCTTGAGACAAAGTTTGTGCATTACGGAGATGCATAGAGATACTTATGTGCGGATGAGCGAGCTGCGTAGAGAGACGTGTACGGAAAAGGGAAATGTATTGTGAGAGGGTTGTAGATGCGTAGAGACAGGTGCGCGTGGATTAGGGGGAGACATATAGAGACGAGTGAACAGGTTAGTGAGCTACATGTGTCAGAGAGATGTTCACAGATGACTGGAGAAGAGATAGTGTATCGTTAGAGACTTATTTTGTGATTCATTCCGGGTATAGGAACGGATATTGTTGCATCTATTGAGAATGTTATAGTTAGTGTTGTGATTTAGGGATGGTACGTTGGAGCACTTGTATAGTGCATCGTTAACGGACCCATGAATTGGTAGTTGTGACGTAGATGTAGTGAATTTGTGACGTAGATATAGTGAATTCGTGGGGGTATATATAGTGATTAGTATGGTGCAGACGTGGTTTAGGGATGGGGGTCGTGGCATGTAATGGTCGTTGCGATGGTGATTTAAGACCCGTGTGGTGACGAATGGTGATTTCATCCCTGTATGGTGATGTGTAGATAGTGACTGTTCTGGTATAGTGTGCACGGATGGGGGTTGCGTACCAGTGATTACGATGACGTATGTATAGTGAGGGTGTTGTGGGTGGGTGAAGGGAGGAGGAGGGGATTGCTTCCTCCCCACCTCCTCCTCCTCCTCCTCCTCTCGTCCGTCCTTCTTCCTCCCTCCCTGCCTGCCAGCTGGTCTCCCTCACCACCACCACCTCCGCTACCCTCGCCAACACCACAAGTCCCAGCTTAAAGGGGATGTGTCCCTCACCTTCTTCAGCAGCTCCGTGGCATATGTTTTTGTTGCTGTTGTGTTCCCTTCCGATGCCTCAGCCTCCTCCCACCGCCGCCGCTTTTGCTGTCACGTTTTTCTGCTTCTCTGTCGCTGGTTTTTTGCTGTGGGGTTGTCCACTGCTGTGGTCGATATGGGCCCCCCCACACAGCCTTTGGTCTATGTGGGTGATGACAGTGTCCCTGTACGTGCTTGTGGTGTGGGTGTTGGAGTGAGTGTGCTGCGTGCGTGTGTGTGTGTTACATGGCAGCGGGTGTTGGCGTCCCCTTGGGCGTTTGCGACCGTGTAGATGTATGTAGTGAGGGAAGGTGTTTTCTTCTCTACTTCAGCACCAGCTGTTTGATGTGTGTTGTTTTTGCTTTGCTGTTTCCAGCTCTGCTGTGTGTGTGTGTGTGTGTGTGTGTGTGTTGTGTGTGTGTGTGTGTGAGGCCTCGAACGTGGCTGTCTATAGTGAAACATTCCATCTCCCACGCCTGAGATGGGTTGGGGGGTGACTGAGCCTACGAGAAGGACGATTTGATAACTCCCTCAGTTCGACGACGTAACCTTTTAAATACAAGAGATTCGAACCTCTTCCTTACGGCGATCTAACCCTTTGAAGACGATAATTTAACCCGTTGAGGACGACGATGAAGACGATAATTTAACCCGTTGAGGACGACGATGAAGACGATAATTTAACCCGTCGAGGACGACGATGAAGACGATGATTTAATCACTCCTGGAGAACGACTCAACCCCATGAATACAACGACTTGAACCTCCTTTGAGCACAACAGCTTAACTTCTTGAGTAGAAGGATTAAATACCCTGTGTGCAACGACCTGACCCTTCAGCACTACGACTTATGAGTACGACTTGACACTTGAAAAGTACGACCATTGTCATTTGACTCTGGGAGTTAAGTCTTCAAAGGGTTAAGAAGTCGTACTTAAAGGGTTAAGTTGTCGTACTTAATGGGTTAAGTAGTCGTACTTAACGGGTTAAGTCGTACTTAAGGGGTTAGGTCGTTGTTCTCAAAAGGTTAAATTGTCGTTCCTCTGAGGTTAGAAAATGGAATGAGGTGCGTGTTGGTTGCTGTTCACTAATTAACGGGTTAATTTTTCTATGACGCGATGATTAACATTGTTATTATTGTCATGTTTCTCTGGGAGATGAACAGCGATAAAGAAATCATCTCGATTGACTTTTAAACTAAGGAAGGTCAGTGAAGAACCCTCACGCTGAGCCATATTTTCTTACCGATTATGAAAAATGAGGATTTTTGATTATTTGCTTTATGCCAATGTTTGAGCAGAGATTTTAAAGAAAACTCGAACCCCCACAGCTGGGGTCTGGGACCTTATCTTACCTTACGTATACCTTACGATGGTTTGGGAAGTGGTCTTCTACCCCCACAGCTGGGGTGTGGGACCAAGCCTCTGTGTTTATTATGTGCTCAGTTAGGCTAAATAATTCATGAATTATTTGAGGTCGCTTTTTACTCCGAGAAAACTTCCACGATTCTTGGCCTTGACTTTTCACCTCTGACCTCAGGTTAAAAAGTAAGGTAACCTCATAAGATTCTCCGTGTGTGTAACCTGATTTAGGGCGACGGGATATGAAAGGTAATTGGCGGAGGGATGAAAGTGGATGACATTAATATAACCTCTTATATCTGACGTGGAATGGAACTAAAGTAATCGCCTTTTCTCTTACCCACATCGTTAATACCATTAAAAGACCCCGGTGGACACGAGAGCCAGAGTTTCGATCGGTGTAAAGAAGAATATGAAGTGTGGCGTGGCGCGGGGTGTTCACTGCCGCTGGTGAGGTAGTGAGGTGTTGGATGATGATGCTGTAATGTTCATGCTGTTTGCTGATGATGCTGTTTCGCTTATGCTTTCTGTTCTACTGCTTAAATACCTGCAAGGTTACCTTACCAGCGGCCCGGTTTTTTAAGGGAAAGAGACCTTTAAAAGCCTTTTTATGGTATGTGTGTGTGTGTGTGTGTGTGTGTGTGTGTGTGTGTGTGTGTGATTCTCCATCTTTCTTTCCTACTTTGTGTTTACTATGTTCATGAATATTTTTGCTTAGCATCACAGTCGGGGATTTTACCAAAGTATTCGGTAACTACCTATCAAAGAAAGTATTCAGTAACTACCCATCAGAGTATTCAGTAACTAACTACCAAAGTATTCAGTTACAACCTGCTAGTGTATTCAGTTACTGCCTATCAAAGTACTCAGTAACTACATCCCAAAGTATTCAGTAACTACCTCCCAAAGTATTCAGTAACTACCTATCAAAGTATTCAGTAACTACATACCAAAGTATTCAGTAACTACCTACCAAAATATTCAATTATTACCTACCAAAGTATTCAGTAACTATCTACCAAAGTATTCGGTAACTATCTACCAAAGTATTCAGTAACTTAACTACCAGGGTCTGTCGCCTTATTCACACACTAACAAAAGTTGCCACAAAGTTTCTCTCTCTCGTGTGTGCCGAGGCTTCGATGTCTTACACCAAGAGACGAATTCTGATTGAGCGCCTCACTGAAATGCTCCTTACGGGCGGATTAGAGCTGGCTCTCTCTCTCTCTCTCTCTCTCTCTCTCTCTCTCTCTCTCTCTCTCTCTCTCTCTCTCTCTCTCTCTCTCTCTATCTATCTATCTATGTATATATCTATATATCTGTTTATCTATCTGTCTATCTATCTCTCCTTGAGGTGGTGTGAAGTTGGAGAGAGAGAGAGAGAGAGAGAGAGAGAGAGAGAGAGAGAGAGAGAGAGAGAGAGAGAGAGAGTTACCGGGCTCCTCCTTCCTGCAGGAGATTACACCTCTGGCGAGGCTGTATCATTGGGTACACAGCCTTACCAAAGACCTTCTGATTCGAAGGGATTCTCGTTTCCCTGCTACTGAAAGTAGCGCAGCCTAGGGATGCAGGAGCCTTCAGAAAGGTCCTTGGTAAAAATTTGGTCCTGGAGTGTTGATAAATATGTAAATAGTATTTATATGATAAATATGTATTAGATAACCGGGTAAAAAGTAAATATTCATTCTTTTCTTGACGATATTCATCGTGTACGATGTGTGGAATATCCAAATATTTTTTTCTATATTTCGCTGGTCTAGATTCGTTGTGTTGCGTTATGGTGAAGTATGAAGTTTTTAACGCGTGTCCTCTCCATTTATTATCATTTATTTTGACCATTTATATATATATATATATATATATATATATATATATATATATATATATATATATATATATATATACACATATATATGCCTTTGTTTATGATAGTCTCTGCTCTTTTTATCTTTTCCTTTCCTTTTTTCTCTGTAGTTATTTCATAGAAATTCAAATGACTGTATTCTCCCACATTTTAGTCATTTCTTCAATCTTTTTTTCCGTGTTCGTTCATATTCTATTTACTCTGAGTAATTTCCCACTTTTCTTCATTTGATTTACGATTTGGTCGAGTGTTTTCCTGTTTTCTATATTCCTTATACCTTGTGATTCAGTGTTATCCCGTTTTCTTCCATAGTGCATGTCCTCCTTGGCTGTTTCCCCTTCTTTCATGTCACATAACCTTTCTTGATAGCCTCCCGTTTTCCCTTCCTATTTTATTTACCCTTGTGACTGACCGTTTTCTTTCTTTGCGTTTCAGAGATGGGCGACTGGAGGAAGGCGACCAGATACTGGCCATTGATGGTCAGGTGTTGGACTCCTTCATCTCCCACCAGCAAGCTATAGGCATACTGCAGAAGGCCACGCGTGAGTAACCAACCTCATTCCATTTTCTATATTTTTTTTTCTATTTTTCAAACCCCCGCTCTCCTACTAGAAGAAGGGTGGTGTTTTTGCATTGTTAATCCTTAATAGTTGTTATACTTACCTGTGTGTAATATATATATATATATATATATATATATATATATATATATATATATATATATATATATATATATATATATATATAACTTTAGAAGCTCCAGTTATGGGCAAAAATTTACATTAAGTCTGGGTCTTGATTGAAATAGAGAGAGGATTTTGAAAGGGAAAAACAATAGACAAGGGAAAGTATCTATGAAATTTGGAGGAAGTAAAAAAAGAAAAGGATGTATACATGTATGTATATATATGTTTATATGGATGTAAACATGTATGTATATATATATATATATATATATATATATATAAATATATGTTTATATGGATGTGAGTCTTTCCTCGTCTGTTCCTGGCGTTATCGTGTTTGTAATATGTACTTAAAGTCATGATACTTCCGTGTTATGATACTGACCTGTGTTAGGTTCACTACTGTTGGCTATGATAGTCATTTCCCTTCGTAAATGGACAACCCTATTAGGCTTGTTAGGCCTGTCAGTAAAGGGCCAGCCATGACCCCAGACAGGGCCATCCCTGGGTTAACTAGAAGCAGGTCATTACGATCACACACGGATATATCATTGAAGATGACGTCAGAGTCGTTATGTTGGCCAGGTGGTGGTTCTACATCATTAGGAGATACAACCGATATACTGGAGAGCCTTCGTGAATCATTCAGGTTTACACCTTAATTACATGGGTGAGCATTTGCATAATTAGAGAATGAATGTTAAGTGATGAAGAGCAGTAGTAATTCGGTAGTTGAGTGTCGTATTGCGAAGGGAAACGTTGGTTCTGCGTTGTTAAGAGGTTGTTTAGTCCTTACGACGTCTTGCGCCTTTATTTTTAAGGGTTGTTTAGTCGTTACCCCTTGGTTATTAAGGCTCATTCATTCGTTACCCCTTCTTCATTAAGGGGTTGTTCAGTCGTTACCCCCTTCTTCATTAAGGGTTATTCAGTCGTTACCCCTTCTTCATTAAGGGTTATTCAGTCGTTACCCCTTCTTCATTAAGGGTTATTCAGTCGTTACCCCTTCTTCATTAAGGGTTATTCAGTCGTTACCCCTTCTTCATTAAGGGTTATTCAGTCGTTACCCCTTCTTCGTTAAGGGTTATTCAGTCGTTACCCCTTCGTCATTAAGCGTCATTCATTCGTTAACCCTTCATTATTAAGGGCTGCTCTGTATCTAAGGGTTATTAACACTGTATAGATTGTTACATTTACAATCACAAGTGTTATCACCCACGTATTGGTTGTCAGACAGCATTGTCAAGTTACCTCCCCGGTCTTGATAATGAGAGAGCATTATTAATAAGGCTTACATTATTAATAAGGCTTACACCGGAGTCGTGCCATACCTGGTGTTAATACATTCGCATTGGTGAGTTTAACCTACTTTATTAGCTGTATTATCTGGTTAATTAATGATACACTTGTGTTATCATTAACAGCTGCGTCTGTATCAGACTAGCGTACATTTTTGATAGTTAAACCTGTGTTATTTGAGGATACGCTCCCTTTCATCGTAATTACATATGTAATTACGTTCGATATGAATATTGTTATTGTGATTTTACGCTGTGAATTTATTTGCGTCTTTAGCGAAGGTAAGATGAATTATTGTGGTGTCGTAATTATCTGGGAAACATAATTGAATGCAGGAATGTTTATTTCCATTGTGTTAAATCAGTTAACATTACCCTTTAATTATGCAAATGAGCACCTATGTAATTAAGAGGTAAACCTAACATCATGTTGATCACTTAGCATTCATCCCTTAATCATGCCAATGTACAGCTATGTAATTAACGTGTCAACTTAACTAACCAGACTGGAAACCAGTTCGTTAGAGGTCACTGCCTTGACCTTTCTCTGCCAGGGTCACCGACAGGTGGCGGTTGTCATATCGTTCACGGTAATCACTAGGGCCCCCCCCCCCTGATGGCATGGCATATTTAGGGCCATGACGCCGTGGCGAAGTTCAGGGACATGGACGTCTCACTGGGGGGGGAAGGCCCTAAGGGGTAACTGTGGGTGTGATGCCAGCTCCATCACAGCCCTGAGGTCTTTCTTTCCTGGCGTTCGTGTACGTGTAGAATTAACCCTTTATGGCCCTAAGGGCTTCTCTGCTGTTCACGTAGGTGTAGAACACTCCCTCATAAGGCCCTGAGGTCTCCCTTGTTGTTCATGTGGGTGTAGAACAAGCCCTATGAGGCCCCTGTTGTTCATGTAGGTGTAGAACACTCTCCCCCACAAGGCCCCTGTTGTTCATATAGGTGTAGAACACTCTCCCCCACAAGGCCCCCTGTTGTTCATATAGGTGTAGAACACTCCTTCATAAGGCCCCCTGTTGTTCATATAGGTGTAGAACACCCCCACAAGGCCCCCTGTTGTTCATGTAGGTGTAGAACACTCTCCCCCACAAGGCCCCTGTTGTTCATATAGGTGTAGAACACCCCCACAAGGCCCCCTGTTGTTCATATAGGTGTAGAACACCCCCACAAGGCCCCCTGTTGTTCATATAGGTGTAGAACACCCCCACAAGGGCCCCTGTTGTTCATATAGGTGTAGAACACCCCCACAAGGCCCCCTGTTGTTCATATAGGTGTAGAACACTCCCCCACAAGGCCCCTGTTGTTCATATAGGTGTAGAACACCCCCACAAGGCCTCCTGTTGTTCATATAGGTGTAGAACACCCCCACAAGGCCCCCTGTTGTTCATATAGGTGTAGAACACCCCCACAAGGCCCCCTGTTGTTCATATAGGTGTAGAACACCCCCACAAGGCCCCCTGTTGTTCATATAGGTGTAGAACACCCCCACAAGGCCCCCTGTTGTTCATATAGGTGTAGAACACCCCCATAAGGCCCCTGTTGTTCATGTAGGTGTAGAACACTCCCCCATAAGGCCCCTGTTGTTCATGTAGGTGTAGAACACTCTCCCCCACAAGGCCCCCTGTTGTTCATATAGGTGTAGAACACCCCCACAAGGCCCCCTGTTGTTCATATAGGTGTAGAACACCCCCACAAGGCCCCCTGTTGTTCATATAGGTGTAGAACACCCCCACAAGGCCCCCTGTTGTTCATGTAGGTGTAGAACACTCTCCCCCACAAGGCCCCCTGTTGTTCATATAGGTGTAGAACACCCCCACAAGGCCCCCTGTTGTTCATATAGGTGTAGAACACCCCCACAAGGCCCCCTGTTGTTCATATAGGTGTAGAACACTCTCCCCTTTTCCTGTGGCTGAAGGTTATTTATTTGTTCCTCGCCGATAATTAAGTTTCTCCCCTGTCCACCAATTTACTCCCTCCCCTTCTCTCTCCCTCTCTCTCGCTGTACTCGTGTTTCGTGCTTATTATTACCTCCCCCTCTCTTCCATTTTCTTTGCATTACCCCATTTCTCTCATTTCTTGGGCTTATCCCCTTCGCTGTCTTCTCCTGTCTACCACTTCTCTCTACGTTTCTCCTCTTCCTCTTCATCATTGATGAGTTATTTCCCCCATTTTTTATTATTCTGTTTCATTTCCCGTTTTTAGTTTTATATCCTTCGTCAAAATATATATCTTTTTTTTTTTTGACCCCATTTTGTATTGTAATTAGTGAAGTAGGGAGACACCAGCGCTTGAATGCACCAGAAACGCGTATGTTTACCACACTTTTGCTGTAGATATACGTAGGAGGGACGTATGTATTTGCAGTATATATATATATATATATATATATATATATATATATATATATATATATATATATATATATATATATTCAAGGGTTCTATCGTTGAGGCTCAAAAGGTCGTACCGTCGTGCTCAAGGGTCGTGTACCCTCGTACTCAAGAGTCGTACCGTCGTGCTCAAGGGTCGTACCGTCGTGCTCAAGAATCGTGTACCGTCGTGCTCCAGGGTCGTGCCGTCGTGCTCAAGGGTCGTACCGTCGTGCTCAAGGGTCGTACCTTCCTGCTCAAGAGTCGTACCGTCGTACTCAAGAGTCGTACCGTCGTGCTCAAGGGTCGTGCCGTCGTGCTCAAGAATCGTGTACCGTCGTGCTCCAGGGTCGTACCGTCGTGCTCCAGGGTCGTACCGTAGTGCTTGAGAGAGTCGTACAGAAGTGGGAGTCGGTCTTATGTCTCATTCTCACGATTTCTCACTCGTGAATATGAGTTTCATCCCATTGTTGCCTTGTCTCACTCACTCACTCACACACTCACTCATCGCCTCACAATCCACTCATGATCGCCAGCAGGCTGGGCGAGCTCCGTCAGGTTGTATTAAGTTGTATTTGGTTGTGGTGTTGGTTGTGGGGTTGTATTCCTCTTGTAGTGTGTTCATGTTGTATCAGTGATTGTAGGCTATGGTAGGGTTAGTGTGTCAAGTGGCCTCCCACACCCGTTTTCTTTATTTTTCCTTGGCCAGGGATTAACCGAGGATCGTTTTCTTTTTTCCCCCGGGGGGGGGATTATCTAGTGACAGAAATCCCTTTGGTGATGGGGGGGGGGGTTCTATATGGATCCGGCGTCTCGGATAAGGTTCAGAGCTCTGGCTGAAAGGCTCTCATCCTCTGTAATCGGACCTTGAGTACCTGGCTTCGATGATACGAGCGTTGAGGTGGGGTCGAACACGGGAGGCGGTTAGTAAAGTGGGTGACGTACATGGCGACTGTGGGGGGGGGGGTTGTTTGTACACACACACACACACACACACACACACACACACACACACACACACACACAGCATATATAGATATAGAAATTTGTAATGATTGTAAGGGAATGTTCAAGAGATGTGGGGGCGCGCGCGCACGCCCTACGAGTGTAAAACTCCCTCCCCGTACAGTACAGACAGGTAATTACAATTCGATCATTACTCGTACACTCACGTACACACCCACCCTCGTGATAAACTGTCCAATTCGCGTGGAGTGGGAGGGGTCAGGGGTCGTATGTGATTATAATATCAGACTCCAACTATATTGAGGCTGCTTCAGTGTATTGAATACTACACCTGTCTACACTGTTTCCAATTACACTGCTTAACTACACTGTGTACCACATACATGGCACATGGGAAAGCCAGGTAACAGAAGACCTGATGGTCTATGACGAGGTTATCTGCTGGAGGACAGTACATGGGAAGGACAGATAACAGGAGACCTGATGGTCTATGACGAGGTTATCTGCTGGAGGACAGTACATGGGAAGGACAGATAACACAAGACCTGATGGTCTGTGACCAGGTCATCTGCTGGAGGACAGTACATGGGAAGGACAGATAACAGGAGACCTGATGGTCTATGACCAGGTTATCTGCTGGAGGACAGTACATGGGAAGGACAGATAACAGGAGACCTGATGGTCTATGACGAGGTTATCTGCTGGAGGACAGTACATGGGAAGGACAGATAACAGGAGACCTGATGGTCTATGACCAGGTTATCTGCTGGAGGACAGTACATGGGAAGGACAGATAATAGAAGACCTGATGGTCTATGACCAGGTTATCTGCTGGAGGACAGTACGTGGGAAGGACAGATAACAGGAGACCTGATGGTCTATGACCAGGTTATCTGCTGGAGGACAGTAATCGTATCCCACATTCTTAATCACCATAGATTAAGAAGGGGTAGTTTAACAGGATAGTTGGAGCAGATCGGTACAGGTGCAATACATGAATTCCCGTCTGTTGCCTCCTGTTGACCGTATACGCCCGTTAGTTAAGGCACCGGGCAAGAACCTGTTTGACCCAGGACCCTGTTAGCGCAGATGACCTCTCTCCCGTTCATGTTCATCACACAGGGCGTGACGAAGGGTGTGTATTTCAGCTTGACACTGAACTGCTGGGCCGTCCTGGGTACAGCTGTATCCGCTACTGACCTCCTGGGTCATCACGGTTACAGTAAGAGCTGTTACGCTATAGTCTCGTTCTCGCGAGATGCTGGTGGTACACTCTCGAACGCGTTTCAGACTGGTTCTGGACGAGACTGATGTGTGTGTGTGTTTGTGTGTGTGTGTGTGTGTGTGTGTGTGTGTGTGTGTGTGTGTGTGTGTTTAAGGATACCAGGTGTTCTGGGTAATATGTGGAGCCCAGGCTGGCGAAAGGTCAGAGGTCACGTGGGGGGGTGAGGGGAAAAATAACGCGGTAGATATTTAGAAAAATAATGTTGGATTTGTTTTGTGTTGGTGGTGGTGGTGGAGGAGGAGGGGGGGGGGGGGTAGAGGCCTGGTTGTTGTTGGTGGTGGTGGCGTTGAAATGGGGGAGGTTTGGTTGGTGGCGTTGAAATGGGGGAGGTTTGGTTGGTGGTGTTGAAATGGGGGAGGTTTGGTTGGTGGCGTTGAAATGGGGGAGGTTTGGTTGGTGGCGTTGAAATGGGGGAGGTTTGGTTGGTGGCGTTGAAATGGGGGAGGTTTGGTCGGTGGTGGTGAAATGGGGAGGTTTGGTTGGTGGTGTTGAAATGGGGGAGGTTTGGTCGGTGGTGGTGAAATGGGGAGGTTTGGTTGGTGGTGTTGAAATGGGGAGGTTTGGTTGGTGGTGTTGAAATGGGGGAGGTTTGGTTGGTGGTGTTGAAATGGGGGAGGTTTGGTTGGTGGTGGTGAAATGGGGGAGGTTTGGTTGGTGGTGTTGAAATGGGGGAGGTTTGGTTGGTGGTGTTGAAATGGGGGAGGTTTGGTTGGTGGTGGTGAAATGGGGGAGGTTTGGTTGGTGGTGTTGAAATGGGGGAGGTTTGGTTGGTGGTGTTGAAATGGGGGAGGTTTGGTTGGTGGTGTTGAAATGGGGGAGGTTTGGTTGGTGGCGTTGAAATGGGGGAGGTTTGGTTGGTGGTGTTGAAATGGGGGAGGTTTGGTTGGTGGCGTTGAAATGGGGGAGGTTTGGTTGGTGGTGTTGAAATGGGGAGGTTTGGTTGGTGGTGTTGAAATGGGGGAGGTTTGGTTGGTGGCGTTGAAATGGGGGAGGTTTGGTTGGTGGTGTTGAAATGGGGGAGGTTTGGTTGGTGGCGTTGAAATGGGGGAGGTTTGGTCGGTGGTGGTGAAGGGGGGGAGGTTGTTTTAATGGTGGTCGGAAGGTGGTTTTTTTTTTTTACAAGCTTGCTCTTCATATACATTTTGTGGTGGGGAGGTGTTTATATACGAGGAGAATGGAAAGAGATTTAATGCAAGGCGAGTGATATGTGTATACTTCGGTGGATGTTGAGTTTCGCATGTTATTCTGGCTTGTGTCTCGTCTGTCCGGGTATGTATTGTGTTGCCTTGGATGTATTCTCTTTAAACGGACTCCCTACACACGCCTGTCTCCACCAATCAGATACAAGATCTGTTAGTCTCCGTTTAGCGATTAGCGTTCCTGCCCGTGACGTATTCACGGGCCTCTCCTTGCGCGGAAGGGTCGAGCGCATCGGTTCGAATCCCGGGTGTTGAAGTCGGTCCACTGGTAATTCCTCTTTTATTGAGGCAAGGAACCTAACCTACAGCATTGCTTCTCCGCTCAATTAGGCTGTTTGAGTCCGCTGTACGCACGCGTTCGTAACCACCGCATCCAATCTAGTGTGGTGCAGTGTATAGAAACGTTTTCCATGAACTGTGTAACGTTTATAACGAACTGAAAACGTTTCTGAGGCGGGTATGGAAGCAGCTTCGGGTCCCGGATGTTTACTCTTGTGTTTATCGTTGTTGTTCTTGTTGTTTTCGTGGTTTCATTGGTGTCATTTAATCGACTTGAGCGATGATGAGGGCCAATTAAGGAAGGATTTTGGGTCGTGTTGGCATTGGTGAACGTTGGTGTTATAATTGTCCGTGTGTGGAGGTGGAGAAATGCCACACGCGAGGGATGGAAAGGAAGTATAGATAGATAGATAGATAGATAGATAGATAGATAGATCGTAGTCTGAGCCACGTACCCATGTACTCGACCAAACCCCTAAGTAGTGGGTGAACAGCTGTTGTTGACTGTGGACCTGCTGCCGCAACCGGGATTCGAACTCCTCGCGCTCGACCCCTGGGCGGTGCCCGTAGATGCGTTACGTTCACGAACGCCGTAATCCGTTACACTACGAGAGTGTTACACCACGGGAGTGTAACACCACGAGAGTGTAACACGAATATTTCCGTCCCTTACATTGTCCTCTTCCGTTACATTATATTCGTGAGGAATTAGCATTTAAGGTAGTTAGATATCTCTCCTCATTTCCCTCATAACGACGCAGTTGAAATTCTATGATCACTTAAAGAGCAGTATTCCGTTTTCTTTAAGCCAATGGCGTCGTTTAATGTCCCATAAAAAATGGGGTGTCCGTAATCATTCTCGTATGGAAATGTTGACACGAAGTTGTAATTAAGGTTTATGGAACTGTCAGATTTGGTATGAACAGAAGTGCAGTTAGAGTTTTCGATGTCATTGAAATTTGAAGCTGTTAGAAATGACTGTATCTAATTATCTAATTGCTTAGAATACTTAGATGTATCAACCCGGTTCGAGAGGATGATTGTATTGCTGGTCAGTCATTGTATTTCACATTGTTTTTTCCGTAAGTAACCTCTCCGTTTCCTTCCCCCCCCCCCCCCCCCCCCCCCCCCCTCCATCCCTCGCCAGGCAGTGCCCAACCCACGCCACTGATTTCAAACATTCTGATTGATTTACCAATATATTTCAAGGTTGTTTTTTTCTTTTTTTTGACAGATATTCATCGCTCGAACGTAAGGTTTGTTCGTAACCATAAAAAAAAAAATAAGCATTCAGCGTGTTTCGATATATATATATGAAGGGAGGAAAAAAATATTGTATTTCACTTTTGCCTGTATACAGTGCAATGTTGCTCTATGAAAAAAAGGTAATAATTAACCCCAGCTCAGCGGTCTGAATATTGTGAATATTGAAACGCTGTTAACTTGTGTGTAATAACTATGGCTGACCTCGTACTGAAGACCTCTGACAGCAATATACCGCCCGTATAATTGCGATGGTTTGGGAGGTTGTCTTCTACCCCCACAGCTGGGGTCTGGGACCTTACCTTACCTTACGAATACCTTACGATGGTTTGCGAGGTCTTCTACCCCCACATCTGGGGTCTAGGCACCTTACCTTACCTTACGTATACCTTACGATGGTTTGGGAGGTCTTCTACCCCCACAGCTGGGGTCTGGGACCAACCTGTTGTTGTGTTGATCCTCTGTTCAGTCAGGCTGTTAGAGGCGGTGACCTGCAGGTCACACACACACACACACACACACACACACACACACACACACACACACACACACACACACACACACATACTGATGCACTATGTAGACACTGGTGTCAATCTTCTTAAACATTCTGTATGGAACTGACTCTCTCTAGTGCCTCTCTCAAGTTCCTCAACCCCCCACGCAAACTTCCTCAACCATCATCGAAGGTAAGCTGCTGTGTGTGTGTAGGGGAGAGGGGGAAGAAGGGGAGGGAGGGTGTTTCCTCCCCAAGTTTCTCCGGGAAAATCCTCTCTGGCCTAACGAGAGAATTTAGTGGTGTTTCTCATCTTTTCCTCTCTCTCTCTCTCTCTCTCTCTCTCTCTCTCTCTCTCTCTCTCTCTCTCTCTCTCTCTCTCTCTCTCTCTCTCTCTCTACCTCCCCGCGCCTTCCACGAACTTAGTCCTGGATTACTGGAGTTTCTTCTGCCTTGTTACCGGAGAGAGAGAGAGAGAGAGAGAGAGAGAGAGAGAGAGAGAGAGAGAGAGAGAGAGAGAGAGAGAGAGAGAGAGAGAGAGAGATGTGGTCGCCTTCTGAGGCGTCCACTGTGTTGTTTTGGGGTGGTGGTAGATGCACCACACCCCCACCAAGTGCATACAGTGGTTCTCGTGTGCAGGGAACGTTTGTGTCGGCGTGTCACCTCGTCCGATGGCGTGTGTGTGTGTCTGGTCTTCTTCTTCGGCTGCTGGTGCTGAGGGTGGGGGGGAGGCCGTTCGTTCCAGGCTTTGCTCCAAGTTCCAGCAATGCGATCATCGCCGCGTTGGTTCCTCTTGTGGTTTTGGATTCTGTCGCGCCAGCTGGGTTGGGGGTGTGTGTGGCACAGGTCAGGTCAGGTTGTGGAGGTCATCTGGTGACTCGGCTCTTGTTGTAAGGGTCAGCAGTGACCTGGAACAGGTCTAAGGAGGGTCATCTGTGACCTGGAATATGTCTTGAGGGTCAGTAGTGACCTAGAAGAGGTCTGGTAGGGGGGTCAATCTTTGACCTACAAGAGGCCTACAGGGGTTAGCAATGACTAGAAACAGGTCCTTAGGGGGACCAGCTGAGTGTGGCTTGGACCACCTGGGGGGACCAGCTGAGTGTGGCTTGGACCACCTGTAGGGAGAGTCATTACGACCCACCACAGTGGAGTGAGTGATTACCCCAGGGGGGGGCGGCGTCGGCGGTGGGAACCACGGGCAACACGACCACTGGGGAGGTGCGACGTTGTCGTCTTAATGGTCACGAAGCAATTTAGGGTCGTGGTTAGAGGGTAAGGCGAAGTGCAGGCCGGGGTGATTACACACACACACACACACACACACACACACACACACACACACACACACACACACACACACACACACACCTCCTTCCTCCCTCCCTTGATAGACTTCGGGGAGAAGACGTGTGGCTGAGAGAGAGAGAGAGAGAGAGAGAGAGAGAGAGAGAGAGAGAGAGAGAGAGAGAGAGAGAGTATGACGCGACGATAATGAAGAGGGGCAAATGGAGCTGTATGATGAAGATGGGAAAGATGGGGGGGAATGGTGGAATGATAATGAGAAATGGGGGAAGGGGATGGGGTAGGTGGGTGTGTTCAGTTTGGTGATAATGGGACGAGGGAGAGGAAATGAACAACGTAATGCGATGATCAGTGAGGGTGTCGAACGCGGGGAGCAAATGAGCAGTGGCTGGGAGATGGGGAGAGAGTGTGGATACACACTACACCCTCATACACCTGTCATACACCACACCCAGACTTCCTGGCTCACATGAGGAGATCCAGCGGCAGCAGCAAACAGCTTGTTAGACCAAACCTTCATCAAAGTCGATTTGGTATGTTCGACACGGGCGTTTTGTCGACCAACCCTTAGGGGTGGATGAACAGCTGGGTTGACTGTGGGCCGATGGCCGCGACCAGGATTCGAACCTGTACGCTCGCCCCTGAATGAGTGTCATGTGATACGTTTTGTGGTTTAATTGGTCGTTAGGACATAGCTTTAACAGTTCATTTAGATATAGCGTTAACAGGCCATTTAGATATGGCTTTAAAAGGTAATTTAGATAGCTTTAAGAGGTCATTAGATATGGCTTTAAATGGTCATTTAGATAGCTTTAAAAGGTCATTTAGATAGCTTTAAAAGCTCATTTAGATACAGCTTAAACAGGTACGTTAGATATAGCATTAATAGGCATCATCAAATACATTTATAATAGATTCATTGGATAGTTGTAATCTTTTAATACAACTTAAGATAGCGATTAAAAGTATCTAAGTAATAGTAGATATCTCTTAACTTTATAGAAGCAGTCTATTTCAAGTATCATTTATAATTGTGATTACATACATCTCTGATGGTGATCAATGTATTGTAGGAGTTTTACCGGCATGTATTCCTTTATCGTAGTGGGCTGGAATTCGTTATGGAAAACGCAATGCGGATTATACGTATATAAAAGAAATTGTAATAATGATGAATGAATGATATCTCTTACACCAAGTGTGGGGAGCCCGCGTTTCACTCTTAAGACCCGTATGTTGATGTGTTGGTCTGTTTGTGTGTGTGTGTGTGATTTGGTACTTTGGATCTTCCTGAATTAGTTTAGGGCATTGGGAATAGATTTACTGATAGATAGATAGATAGAGAGGGAGATAAATAGAGTTGTAGATAAATAAGAGTCATTAGTAGGTGCGAGGTAGGTTAATGCGGGTGATTGCTATTCACAACTGGCTTTCGTGATTAAGTTAATCTCAGTTTTACGTTTTACGGACATACGAAATTATTAATTTTTGTTGTTCTTGTTGTTAACTCCTGTATGTATGTTCAATTTACGAGCCATTTGAGGTAGGTGATCTGCTAACAAGCTCGTTGGCGCTTGTTCGCTCGTAATATGGTAACTGGTTCGCGGTTAATCCGAGCCTGGAGATGTAATCCGATTAACGGCATTAATCCCAGAGCATATTAATCAGGGGATCGCTGCTGGTTTGAGGTGATGTGAGACTGGCAATGGGTTTGCTACAGTTCGTTGGGCCCCCCATGTGGATATGTCCCCCTTAATTTAAAGAGATTATTATTTTTTTTTTTTTTTTACACTGCCGGAGATCTATTTACCAGCCAACCGTCTGTAAATAAGGTTTTTTTTCTTTTTCTTTTACATTGTTGATCCCTTTTTTCTTTTTATTTACAGAATGGGTCACAGTCAGACATGAATTTGTTTTTGATGTTTGAGATTTTTTATTGGGGGGTGACAGTTCAGAACATAGACTGGTCACTTGCTATGTTCTGAAGTCTACACTCATACCCTTTCAGCCTGAAGTACCTTTTCTCGTTCATCAACTTCAGCCTGAAGTCTATGAACCTGTGCATCAGCTTCACTCTGAAGTCCTTTCTTATGATCATCTCAATCAGCCTGAAGTACCTTTTCTTGTTCATGAACTTCAGCCGCCTGAAATCCCTTCTCGTTGTCATCAACTTCAGCTTGAAGTTACTTCAGACCAGACATCAGTCGTATCCCTGAGGCAATTTGCATCAGTTACATGTTCCTGAAGGCACGCTCACCAGCCATCAACTTCTACTTTAATTCCACAGATGTTTTAGTAACATCTGCTGTTTCGTAATGTATGCATAGAGAACGGGATGAAGGACTGCGTAGACTATGCCAATGAGATACGAAGTGAAGATTTAAGAGATGCTGGTCGATGTATCTGGGGAAAACTTAGTGTAAAAATCATTGAAATTAGAACGAATATCTCTCTCTCTCTCTCTCTCTCTCTCTCTCTCTCTCTCTCTCTCTCTCTCTCTCTCTCTCTCTCTCTCTCTCTCTCGTCTTTGCCATCTATTGCTGTTAGATATTAGGAAAGTCTTAGGAAATTCCCTTGGGAGTGACTTCAAAGGAAGACAAGACGCCTCCTGACTTGGTGTACCAGACTAGCGTAAGCTGCGAAACACGTTATGAATTTAAACCTGCTGCGTCGAACAGGTTGCTGGGCCAAGACCATGAAACCAGTAGGCAGGTCTGCTTTTGAATCGGGCTGTGTCTTCCCTTGGTAGAGTTCGTTCGTATGTTAGCTGCATTATCTAAACCCTTAGAGATACATGGCACATACAGATAATCTTATGAAGTCTTGGATATTCGTCATGTTTTCACCCCCTAAAAAGAAAACAATTGTGTTTATTGATGGTTTCCTGTAGTGTTATATTTATTAGTGTCATTTAAAACTCTGTCAACATTCCTCACACTGAGACGTTTCGTTGACCAAAACACACACACACACACACACACACACACACACACACACACACACACACACACACACACACCATTGCTGACGCCCAGAAATAAAAAAAAAAGAGAAAATTATGAAAAAAAAGATAAACTTGTTTCCAGGTAATGATGCGAGAGTGTTCATTATAACCTGGAATGTGGCTGAACGCTGGCTGAAATGCTGGCCTGGGGCGCCCCGAGTTCCACTCACGCCTGGGAAAATAAAAAAAAAAAAAAAGGAGGGAGTAAAAAAGACAGAATGGAAGATGACTTCTGGAATGAGTAAAACTATAGATTGTGTTGCCGTGAAAAAAAAAATGTATGAATATTTTGGATGTACGGAGAGCGAAGATATTTTGGTTATTTTTATATTGTTTTAATAACAAAGATGAAAACGAACATCGTAAAATGTTTAGTGTTGTGTGTGTGTGTGTGTGTGTGTATATATATATATATATATATATATATATATATATATATATATATATATATATATATATATATATATATATATGTATGTATATATATATATATATGTATATATATATATATATATATATATATATATATATATATATATATATATATATATATATATATATATATATATATATGTATATATATATGTTTCTGTGTGTGTGGGCGTTTATGTATATACAAGTGTATGTAGGTGGGATGGGCCATTTTTTTCGTGTATTTCCTTGCGCTACCTCGCTAACGCGGGAGACAGCGACTAAGTATTATATATATATATATATATATATATATATATATATATATATATATATATATATATATATATATATATATATAATCTTCCCCTGGAGAGACAGAAGGGGTAGGCATAGGATTTATATTGTATATCTCGTTGCGAGACGTTGCAGACGAGAGTTTTATTACATATATTCAATCGACAGTTGTGTGTGTGTGTGTGGGGGGGGGGGGGGGGGGGGGGAGGACCCCTCCTTCCCGCTCGCCCGGCCCGGCCTTGCAGGGTGGAAAGGAGAGGTCAAGGGAGGGAGGGGTTGGGAAGGTCAGAGGTCAGGAGTAGGGAGGGAGAGAGAGAGAGAGAGAGAGAGAGAGAGAGAGAGAGAGAGGGGGGGGGGGGAAGGCTTGATTCAAAGATGACGAAGTTGAATGTATTGGATATTCCTTAAAGGGGGTTGCGAACTGACCTAACCCTTTGTCTACGGTGAGGTAACTACAGCTAGGTGATTCGGCCCTTTGTCTACAGTGAGGTAACTATAGCTAGGTGATTTGACCCTTTGTCCACAATGAGGTAACCACAGTTAGGTGGTCCAACCCTTTGTCTACTACAGTCTATTACAGTCTACATCTAGGTGATTCGACCCTTTGTCTACAGTGAGGTAACTATAGCTAGGTGATTTGACCCTTTGTCCACAATGAGGTAACCACAGTTAGGTGGTCCAACCCTTTGTCTACAGTGAGGTAACAGCTTTAAGGACGGAGAACCAGCCCTTGGATTACTTGAGGTGAAAAACACCTTTCCAGTATAGACACCTTAATTACGGTGAGTTAACCCTTCCAGTTCGGTGAGTCGAGTTTGAGGTTGAGGTGGCTTGAATTTAGAATTAGAAATAAGACTTTTGAACAGTAGAACGACGCGAAGCGAAAGAGAGAGAGAGAGAGAGAGAGAGAGAGAGAGAGAGAGAGAGAGAGAGAGAGAGAGAGAGAGAGAGAGTTGAATGAAAATATGTGGTTGAGTTTGGGAATGAAATGGAATGGTAGAATGAAGGTGGATTACAGTTTGGACGTAGACGAAAGAATGGAAGGGAAGGAAGAAGAGAAAAAAAGATACACTTTTTTTTGTGGGCAAAAGTGAGAGTGAGAGAGAAAAAGTAAGAATCACTTTTATAAGTGTGGGATTCTTTGTTTCGCTTTTAACACACTTGGGCATGGCTTGTGTGTGTGTGTGTGTGTGTGTGTGTTAATACTGTGGTAACTGTGGCAAATGAATAGGGGGAGGCGGGGGGTTAACGCTGTGGTGTGTGGTTAGCGCTGTGGTAGCATGACAAGGCAGATGTAGTGTGTGTGTAGCTGGAGATATCGCCTTTACGGAACTCTGGAAGTGTTAGGTGCAAGAACAGGTAATTGTTCAATAGCCTTGTTCGTGCAAGACCAGGTAATTGCTCAATAGCCTTATACCGTGCAATACTAGATAACTGTTCAATAGCCTTGTTCCATGCAAGACTAGGTAATTGTTCAATAGCCTTGTTCCATGCAAGACCAGGTAACTGTTCAATAGCCGAGTTCCATGCAAGATCAGGTAACTGTTCAATAGCCTTGTTCGTAATGGCACGTGAAGGCATTTTGAACCCCGATCCCTTGCCTTTCATTCATTCGTACTCGAATTTAAGCTTAAGATTCGAGGTTCATTTAGCTGTGTATGTGTGGAATGGTATACAGAACATTTAAAGAGGTTCCTTTCTTACTATGAAAGGACTTGTGAACTGTAATCTACTTATATATATATATATATATATATATATATATATATATATATATATATATATATATATATATATATATATATGGTAGAATTTAAGGATAAAGTATATAGTAACATTTTTTTTTTAGCGTACTGAAAACGTTTTTAGTAAATGTTGAAACGTTGAATTATTCTCTATTAGAACGTTTGAAAATACTGAAGCGATGTCAGACATCATTGTACAGGAAGCAGATGTTTATATATATATATGTATATATATATATATATATATATATATATATATATATAGATAGATATATTTTTTTTTTTGTTGGGCTGCATTTTATTTGTATGTCTTGTTAGATGAAGTGAATTGGAACACGGGTTCTGGGCGACACGAAATAAATTCTTTATCAGAGGAAATTATTATTATTATTATGTAATTTGTTTTGATATTTGATGGCTGTTTCTCGCGTTATTATTATTATTATTATTATTATTTTTATTATTATTATTATTATTATTGTTGTTGTTGTTATTGTTATTATTATTATTATTATTATTATTATTATTATTATTATTATCATTATTGTTATTATTATTATTATTATTATTATTATTGTTATTGTTCTTATTATTAACCGTGGTTTAGTGGTTATCGATGCGACCTACGATTATCACGGACCTGTTTTCGAATCCCGTACAGGACGACCGGCTCAAGGACCAAGCCGAAATTTTTTTGGGTAAAATTCCTGGGCAAAGATTTAGTCCCGTCTCCCGTTTTCTTTCCCCCTTATGTGCGGGCATTACGAGCGAGAGGTCACTTAAGGGAGAGTTAAGTCCACCCACACCACACTCTAATGGCAGATTTGTCGGCCATTAAAATTCCCGACGATTTTCATTGTAGCAGAAGAGGGTTGCCCGCTACCCACCTCGCTGGTGTGTGTGTGTGTGTGTGAGCGGCAGAAGCGAGGTGGTAGGTGTTCGACGAGAGAGAGAGAGAGAGAGAGAGAGAGGGGGGGGGAAGGAAATTGGGGGGGGGATGGTGTTGGTAAAAAGTCGTAAAAGCTGGAGGTTGTGGCGCTGTGGAAAGCGAAACTAAAGACCCGGAAAAATAAGGGGAACGAGGGTAGGAAATAAAGAAAACGGAGGAACGTTGATTGGTAGGCGATGTGTGAAGGGGGAAAGAAATTATGGTGCGTTGCCAAAAGGAAATACATGTGGGAAACACGTTATACCACAGTGTGGATATGTTCTTGCGTAAAATCACAATGTAGATATGTTCTTGCGTTAAACCACAGTTTGGATATGTTCTTGCGTTAAAACACAATGTGGATATGTTCTTGCGTTAAACCACAGTGTGGATATGTTCTTGCGTTAAACCACAGTGTGGATATATTTTTGCGTTAAACCACAGTGTGTATACACAGTCAAATACATAGACACTGTGTACTTTCATTCATTTCAATTATGTTTTATCGTTCAAACGCCGTTAAAACAGATGACTGTTGCAAGATGGATCCCTCGCAGATATTTAAGCCATATCTTAGACTCCATTATTAAGCTTCTTGGACAAGGAACACGTGAATGGAACGCGGGCAGAGGACGTGGACGTGGAACGTAGACCGTAGAGGAATGTGAACAAGGAACAGTACGAACAAGGAACAACACGAACATGGAACGCAGACCAAGAACTTATCTCTTCTGTCTCCCCTGATGATGTGATTATTACACGAAAGTGCACTTGGGAACTTATCGTGTTTCATTTTCCCCCTGGACTCATAGGAATATATATATATATATATATATATATATATATATATATATATATATATATATATATATATATATATATACATATATATATATATATATATATATATAAGACTTGCAGTATGGAAAAGACCTCTTTTTCCACCAAACACCCCATCATGCGCAGGATACTCTTTACCCCTTGACGATCCTAAGGGAACATTTTTTTTCCCGGAGAAAAGAAGCCACGTTTCACGATATCTGGTTTCCCATTTTTTATTTGCAGTGGTTCGGTCGGAAGGGTTATATTCCAGTGGTAGGCTCGGGGAGGGGTTATATTCCAGTTGGGGGGGAAGGGGGGGTTAGGTATATCCGGCGAGAGCGAATCAGGAAGTCCCGTTATCACTCTAACGGACGCCGTTTTCCCACCGCGCTTCCCGTTTTTCCCCCACCGCTCTTCTTCCCGTTTTCCCCACCACCGCTCTTTCCCCCGTTTTCTCCCGTGGGCCGATAACAGTGGTCCACAGTCGGTTGGTAGATAAACAAGGGGGGGTTGAAGGCTGTACACATGACTGGGCCCAACATAATTTCCTGTTTAACAGCTTAACGTGGTCAGTTCGAGCGGGATTTCGTCTCGCCCGTGCGCGCTTTCCTCTAACCCCGACGCCAGACGAGCTATTAAAACCTGTGACTTTAATATTCCCGTACGTTCCTTTAAGACATCGCTAAGGTACATTTAGGTAGGGTTAGGTTCAGGTGAATTAAGGTAGAGTTAGGTTAAGGTAAATTAAGGTAAGGTTAGTTTAAGGTGAATTAAGGTAGGGTTAGGTTAAGGTGAATTAAGGTAGGGTTAGGTTAAGGTAAATTAAGGTAGGGTTAGGTTAAGGTGGATTAAGGTAGGCTGAGGTTAAGATGAATTAAGATAGGGTTAGATTAAGATAAATTAAGATAGGGTTAGGCTAAGGTGAATTAAGGTAGGGTAAGGTTAAGGTAAATTAAGGTAGGTTTAGGTTAAGGTAAATTAAGGTAGGGTTTGGTTATGGTAAATTAAGGGTAAGGTATGGTAATGGTCTAACTCTAGAACGGAATGATTTAAGTTTTTCTGTAAATTTTTATCTTCATTTTTTAACATCGTCCAACTTTTGATATTTGCTCTGTAACTTGTTCATATACGTGACTGTGCTAAAGCTTTGCTTGGCCTAAGCTGAAGCTCTTGAGTGTACAAAGCTTGAGGAAATTTGGCCCTAGCCTGTCGACGATAAGCTGACCAGCTTACCTTACGCCAGTCATCTATTCATTAGACCAGCATGAAAGAGGAGGATGAACAGCTGAGTTGGCTGTGGGCTGATGCCCTGTCCAGGATTCGAACCGGGGACCATTAGGATTCGCTGGTTTTT
>NC_092249.1:2484113-2509113 GCF_036320965.1 Panulirus ornatus | reverse complement strand
TGTGTGTGTGTGGGTGTGGGTGGGTGGGTGTGTGTGTGTGTGGGTGGGGGTGTGTGGGTGTGTGTGTGTGTGTGTGGGTGGGTGTGTGTGTGTGGGTGTGGGTGGGTGTGTGTGTGTGTGGGTGGGTGGGTGGGTGTGTGTGTGTGTGTGTGGGTGGGTGTGGGTGTGTGTGTGTGGGTGTGGGTGGGTGGGTGGGTGGGTGTGTGTGGGTGTGTGTGTGTGTGGGTGGGTGGGTGGGTGGGTGTGGGTGGTGTGGGTGGGTGTGGGTGTGGGTGTGTGTGTGGGTGTGTGTGTGTGTGTGTGTGGGTGTGGGTGGGTGGGGTGGGTGTGGGTGTGTGTGTGGGTGTGGGTGGGTGGGTGGGTGGGTGTGTTAGGGTGTGTGTGTGTGTGTGTGTGGGTGTGGGTGGGTGGGTGGGTGTGTGGGTGGGTGTGTATGTGTGTGTGTGTGTGTGTGTGTGTGTGTGTGTGTGTGTGTGGTTGTGAATTACAACCCGCTGATGAAAAGTTATAGAGAAAGATGTTGATAGTGTTGTTCTTCTTTTGTAAGTTGTAGTGGAAAGTGAGAGGTTTTTAGTTGTAGTTGTAGTGGAAGGATGAGGGTTTCTAGTTGTAGTTGTAGTGAGGGATGAGGGTTTCTAGTGTAGTTGTAGTGAGGGATGAGGGTTTCTAGTTGTAGTTGTAGTGAGGGATGAGGGTTTCTAGTTGTAGTTGTAGTGAGGGATGAGGGTTTCTAGTTGTAGTCGTAGTGAAGGATGAGGGTTTGTAGTTGTAGTGAAGGATGAGGGTTTCTAGTTGTAGTTGTAGTGAAGGATGAGGGTTTCTAGTTGTAGTTGTAGTGAAGGATGAGGGTTTCTAGTTGTAGTTGTAGTGAAGGATGAGGGTTTCTAGTTGTAGTTGTAGTGAAGGATGAGGGTTTCTAGTTGTAGTTGTAGTGAAGGATGAGGGTTTCTAGTTGTAGTTGTAGTGGAAGGATGAGGGTTTCTAGTTGTAGTTGTAGTGAAGGATGAGGGTTTCTAGTTGTAGTTGTAGTGGAATAATGAGGGTTTCTAGTGTAGTCGTAAAAGGCGAGTTTGTCCCGGTGACCTGTGGGAAAAAAATATGAGATTAGGCGCTTAATGACGCAGCAGATGTTCTCAAAGTTCTTCTGTTCTGGGGTGTTCTTCATGGCCATATCTGGCTAGTGTATATGGCATAACAAATGTTGAACAACTTTAGAATTAAAAATCCTCCTTCGATTTGCAAATAGATGTTCATCTTTATAGATTTTGTATGAGAGATATGATTTTTCTCTTTTTTTTACACTCGCGTTGAACTACGTATATTACGAATTTAAACTTCAGCCGGATGTAAGTACAACTCCCTGAAGCCTTCTGAACTTCAGAAGCAGAGCGTGAAATTCAAATTGCCTGTGTAGTATTTATGGTGACTTTGGACTGGGAAATATTCAGCTGGTGGAGAGCCTTTCTGGCTCTCACACGTGAAGAAGAGGAAGGGAGAGAAAACGAGAGATGGTAAAAGAAGAAAAATCATTGGCACGAATTTACTTAATGGTGTGTGTGTGTGTGTGTGTCTGTGTGTGTTATTATTATTATTACCTTTTACCACATCTTTAATGCACCATTCGTAACCATTACTCCTGTTTTGTCCATTTCTTTTAAATGGTATTGTGCCAGTCGATTTTATTTAAATGACATGAATTAATAAGAAGGGATAAATGTAAACGCTTTGATATATTCGTCCTGGCTGAGTCAGGAGAATATGTGATATATATACATATGAATGATGTTAGAAGGCTTGGCTTCGATTGTGTGTATTCGGTTATAAGACCCGAAGGTCTGGAAAACGTTTTTAAATAATGCCGGTAGCGGAGTTTATAGCGCAGAGGAGGATGATATATTCCTCTTGGCGTTTTTCGTTATTAAGTGATAGAAGAAATGCTTGACTTCTGTAAAGTGTAAGTATCTCTTAGGACAGAAACACTTTGTAAGTATACGGGCTTTAAACTCATATCTGCGTCTAGGCAGTTTAAAAAAAGGCTACAGTTATTTGTTATTTGGGTCATCCGTTCACAGTTCTACGTGGCACTGATGTCTGTGTTTCTGATCTGCTGTCACTGAATAACCCCGATATGCGTACCACGTGCCCTTTAAACGCCCTGTGTACGACCCCTTAGCCTTGCACGTGTCCTTGTCTTTAAACGTCGCTTGACCCCATAGCCTTGCACAGGCCCTTGTCTTTAAACGTCCTCTTTATATACCCCATAGCCTTGCACGGGCCCTTGCCTGTTAATAGACCATCCACCCTTTACACATTGCCCTGCAGACCACAATAGACCACACGGGCGGGAGAAGATAACGACCAAGACATGGTCACACGGTGTTTATCCGGGTGATGATATAAAGGAGGGGAGGACAGGGTATGTAGCGAAGCCAACCACGTGTCTTATCTAGAGGTGATTAACGTGTTGTGACGTGTCTGCATGAGGCATGGAACCCTACCCCCCCCCCCACCCCCCTGTGAGGGAGGTAGTGAGTAACCCCCCCCCCTCATTGTATGATTTATTCATTTATGTTAAATGGATAATTAGTCAAAATGAATTGATAATTTTGCTAAAGAATGTTTGGGGAAAGCGAAATGAAACAGCGAGAATAGAGTACACACACACACACACACACACACACACACACACACACACAAACACGCAGTTTGAACCGGTATGTAATTTGGGTTTGTAATTTTCGTTTCTGAACTGTGCGCATTTAAAGAAAAAAAAAAAACGCCAGATAAAGAGTACGATCAATGGAGGTCGTTATTTTGCTTCAGTAATTGCTCTGAGAGAGATATTATCGTTGGTTCATAATACACCTTATTTTCTCGGAGGGAAAGGGCGTTTAAATTTTTTTTTTTTGGAAGGATGGGAAACCCATGGAGAAAACGCGGACGTTTAAATAATTCAGATTAATACAGTGTATGTAAATTGTTCGCATGTATTTATTCTAGTCCTCTGGATTTTCAGACCTGGGCATTTTTTTTTTTTAAAGCAGGAATGAACACTTCGTATTTTAATTGGAGAAACGGATGATTAAAAATGATCATATGATTAATGAAAAGGGAATGATTCATTTATGGTGTGGGAGTAATATTGCTTCATGCCTTTAATCTGTATGATTAATCATATATTCATGATTAGCGTTTTTTTTAATCGTCGCTTCTTCATTCATCTGATAGATTCGACTTTATTATTTTTTAAAGGCTTTACCATCTACCTCTCTGTCGTAAATTCCTCTGTGGGTCGTCCTTGAAACCTCGCCCTCCACTCCATCCTTGAAATCTCGCCCTCCACTCCATCCTTGAAACCTCGCCCTCCACTCCATCCTTGAAACCTCGCCCTCCACTCCATCCTTGAAACCTCGCCCTCCACTCCATCCTTGAAACCTCGCCCTCCACTCCATCCTCCATCCTTGAAACCTCGCCCTCCACTCCATCCTTGAAATCTCGCCCTCCACTCCATCCTTGCTACCTCGCCCTCCACTCCATCTGTCAAGGGCGTCACCAGGTGTTGATGTCGTCCTAGGCGCCTCCGTCTGTCGTCCTTATCTCTGGAGAATGACATGCCACGTCACGGGCTGTTAGCTCGTTAACGACCATGACCTGAGTGCGTGGTCGCCTCTCTACCATTGGTCGTTCGTGACTTGGTCGTCTTAATCCGGATTTGTTGACGTGTTTTCCCCTTGTTTATTTTTCTTTGTTCTTTCCTCTCTGCTTGTCTGTTCCATTCGTTCCCTCAACTCAGCGTTGATCTGTGACTTTTCTCTCTTGAATTATGGCCATACTACGTGTTACCCGTTGTTGCCCTCCGCCGCTCGTGGAATCAGAGAGGTTAAGCAGCGTTGGGTCAGGTCAGGGCTTGGATGGGTGACCGCCAACTGGGGTCTGGCCAGAAGGTACGTGCGGCGAGCGCTACGCGCCAGCACTGGCCAATACCAGAATCGTCGCCATGGATACCGGTAGACTGACTGACTCTCTCTCTCTCTCTCTCTCTCTCTCTCTCTCTCTCTCTCTCTCTCTCTCTCTCTCTCTCTCTCTCTCCCCCCTTATCTCATGCCTTCATCTCTTCTCTCTTTCAGTATATTACCTCTCTCTCTCTCTCTCTCTCTCTCTCTCTCTCTCTCTCCCCTTATCTCATGCCTTCATCTCTTCTCTCTTTCAGTATATTACCTCTCTCTCTCTCTCTCTCTCTCTCTCTCTCTCTCTCTCTCTCTCTCATTCGTCTTGTTCAAATACATTTTCTCCCCCATGTCTACATCCTTCCCTTCCCTCCCTCCCCAAATATATACCTAACTCTATTATTTATCTTTTATCATTTATTTTCATTTCCCACCCACGCTCCCCCTCTCCGGTTATCCGTTACTTTTCGTGCTTTGCATTTCCTTCCATATTTGCTCTGTGCTCTTCCCCCAATTTCCCTTGTTATCATTCACTTGTTAATTTCCCTCGTCTCATCATCATTATGATTCTAATCTGGTTTTCTTTACACTGTTGTACAGAGTAATCACCCAAGCTGTTAATTGTATTAGATACCGGGGTTATGAGTTTTGAAAACACACACGAATATACTTTTCTTTCTTTCAAACTATTCGCCATTTCCCGCGTTAGCGAGGTAGCGTTAAGAACAGAGGACTGGGCCTTTGAGGGAATATCCTCACCTGGCCCCCTTCTCTGTTCCTTCTCTTGGCAAAAAAAAGGAAAAAAAAAGAGAGGGGAGGATTTCCATATATATATATGGAAGATTATTATGTGTTAAATCCTTGTTTCCAGGAATATATATCTCTCTGCCACACTAACAGGTACTTACACCGATGCTTCTGTGCCACACTTACAGGTACTTACACTGATGTTTCTGTGCCACACTTACAGGTACTTACACTGATGTTTCTGTGCCACACTTACAGGTACTTACACTGATGTTTCTGTGCCACACTTACAGGTACTTACACTGATGTTTCTGTGCCACACTTACAGGTACTTACACTGATGTTTCTGTGCCACACTTACAGGTACTTACACTGATGTTTCTGTGCCACACTTACAGGTACTTACACTGATGTGTCTGTGTCACACGTACAGTGATGAACTTCATGTCTGCCACAATTATAAGTACTGAAACCGATCTTTCTTTGCCACACTTACAGGTACTTAAACGTGTTTTTCTACCACACTTACAGGTCGTGACTTCGATCTTTCTTTGTCACACTTACAGGTACTTAAACGTGTTTTTCTGCCACACTTACAGGTCGTGACCTCGATCTTTCTGTGCCACACTTAATGACCTTTGGCGTTTCTCTCTCCCCCACCACAGCTGAACACCGAGTGGGCGCAGGTAGAGGTGATTGACCTCATTAACGATGGTTCGGGTCTTGGCTTTGGCATCATCGGAGGCAGATCAACAGGCGTTGTGGTGAAGACCATCTTGCCTGGAGGTGTCGCAGACAGGGTGAGTGTTGTCCTTTTAACCCTTTTATCTCATGACGTATGTCTTACGGTGGTCTGGGACCTTACCTTACCTTACGTATACCTTACGATGGTTTGGGAGGTGGTCTTCTACCCCCACAGCTGGGGTCTGGTACCTTACCTTACCTTACGTGTACCTTACGATGGTTTGGGAGGTGGTCTTCTACCCCCACAGCTGGGGTCTGGCACCTTACCTTACCTTACGTATGCCTTACGATGGTTTGGGAGGTCTTCTACCCCCACAGCTGGGGTCTGGGACCTTACCTTACGTAAATAAAGATGTTCATATTCATAGTCTTTGTTGCAACTGAAGCCCCGTGACCTTTGACCTTGTATGCCACATGTATTTAAATGCTTCATGAAAGTAAAGCGGATATATATATCTTTAGTATGCTTCACAGACCTGTTCTTCTCAGAGCCGTAATGCTTGTAAATGTATATATCTATTTATTTACTGCGTTTTGCCTCCCTCCCCCCTTGCTCCGTGACGTGTCATCTGCAATATACCTTGTTTATCGGTGTTTCCTGCGACGCGTCTGCGAATTCATGACGCAAACCATTTTGATTTACCGCCCGTGTGGTGTCTGGGTTGGGGGGGGGGGGGTGATATACGACAACGTCCATGAGTGATGTACCCACATGTCGTAAACCATGTAAGTAAGTGTTGGGTATTCCTCCGCCAGTCAGGTGTGGCAATTCGTTCATGGAAGTAATCGGTTAGGCAGTTCACTCTGCAGAGAGAGAGAGAGAGAGAGAGAGAGAGAGAGAAGGGGGAGATCTAATGGTCGTTAGCTGAGTGTAGGTGATGGACACGATTGGTTAAGGGGGGGTTAAGTGGTTGATCTTGTTATGATCCTGAGGTGGTTTGGAGGAGGAGATGGGTGATCGGTATGTGAGGAGTGTGGTAGTGTGGTTGTGGTAACAGGTGAGGGGCATTACGCAAACTCGTTCGTCGGTAACTGTGGTAGAACCACTGTGGTACGCTGTGTGGTACTGGCTGTGTTGGGGGACCACGGGAGATTATGAATATGGTTGGGTCACTAGGACACGACGGTACGACGGATGGGTACGACGGTACGACCATTGAGCACGACGGTGCGACCCTTGAGCACGACGGTACGACCCTTGAGCACGACGGGACGACCCTTGAGCACGACGGTACGATCCTTGAGCACGACGGTGCGACCCTTGAACACGACGGTACGACCCTTGAACACGACGGTACGACCCTTGAGCACGACGGTACGATCCTTGAGCACGACGGTACGATCCTTGAGCACGACGGTACGATCCTTGAGCACGACGGTACGACCCTTGAGCACGACGGGACGACCCTTGACCACGACGGTACGATCCTTGAGCACGACGGTACGACCCTTGAGCACGACGGTACGACCCTTGAGCACGACGGTACGACCCTTGAGCACGATGGTACGACCCTTTAGGTATGATGCCGTCGTCTATGACGTGACGACCCCGCCCCCCTACCCCCCCTTTAGCAGTGCCAGGGCAGTGTAATGAAGACGTTTTCTTGGCAGTGATGTGTGAGGTTTTTGGCCTGGGTCTGTCGTCACAGCTCCAGGTGGACATGATGGCTCTCCGTCCTCCCCCATATATCACTTGGTTTTCTAGATTGCCTCTTCCCCTTGTTCGTGTCGGGAATACTAGAACACACATCCCCTCCTCCTGCTTTTTCACCCCCCCCCCCTAACCCCTTCCCCACCCCTTAAAAAGAAAATGGGCGTACGAGGTCTGTCTACGTTTTCTTTTCTTTTTTTCTTTCCTACTTTTTCTCCCGTTTTCTTTTAAGTGTCAGGTCAGACGTTAGGCCAAGGATCGTACCTTCGTGTTCAAGAGTCGTACCGTCGTGCTCGAGTCGTACCGTCGTGCTCAAGGGTCATACCGTCGTGCTCAAGGATCGTCTTGTTCAAGGATTGTACCGTCGTGCTCAAGGGTCGTACCGTCGTGTTCAAGGATCGTACCGTCGTACTCAAGGGTCGTACCGTCGTGTTCAAGGGTCGTCCCTTCGTGCTCAAGGGTCGTACCGTCGTGCTCAAGGATAGTCCCGTCGTGCTCAAGGGTCGTACCGTCGTGTTCAAGGGTCGTCCCGTCGTGTTCAAGGGTCGTACCGTCGTGCTCAAGGGTCGTACCGTTGTATTCAAGGATCGTACCGTCGTGCTCAAGGGTCGTACCGTCGTGCTTAAAAGGTTAATGTTTGCAAGTATGCTTTACGTGAATGTCGTAATTTCAGTTAAAAATACGACTTTAGGAAATGAAACATTTTCTCCTTGCGTTAAATTTAAACATTTATTTCCTCCTTCCTTTAGATATATTTCTCTCTGCGTGTTTGCATAGTATAGACAGATGCACCATTTCGTAATTAGGGTATTTCTCGCATGTGATATTCCTCGTAGAGAAATTGGAAATGAAAGAGTAATATTCAAGTGTGTTCAAACCCCGGAGTGACTTCGCTAATAAGAGAAACATTCTGTTGAAAATTTCTGTTAATTACATACGAGGTATGTTGTGTGTATTACTTTGTGCCTTCATTTCAGAGAATTTATTATACCTGGAATACAATTTCTTATGAAATAACGTAGCATTTTGGACCGTAAGAGAGGTTTTTAAATATGATGGTCTGTCTAGGTTTCATTATAGTAATGAAGTGAGCCAGAGTATTATATAAATGGATATGAATAATATTTTAAAACGAAAATGTTGTTCTTGCTTATTGAACGAGTTTGCCTTTCATTCTTAGTATATGACACAATTATGGGTTTTACACTTATTAGATTATTAGATTAATGGTGGATGAATTGAATTACTTTTGATTTTCTTGTATATGTGATTTCAGTTTTATTTCATGATGGTTTGGGTGGTTTTCTACCCCCCACGGGGTCTAGGACCTTACCTTACCCTGCGATGGTTTAGGAGGTCTTCCACCCCCACAGCTGGGTCTGGGACCTTACCTTACGTATACCTTACGATGGTTTGGGAGGTCTTCTACCCTCACAGCTGGGGTCTGGGACCTTACCTTACCTTACGTATACCTTACGATGGTTTGAGAGGTCTTCTACCCGCTCAGCTGGGGTCTGCGACCTTACCTTACGATGGTGTGGGAGGTCTTCTACCCCCACAGCTGGGGTCTGGGACCTTACCTTACCTTACGTATACCTTACGATGGTGTGGGAGGTCTTCTACCCTCACAGCTGGGGTCTGGCACCTTACCTTACGATGGTGTGGGAGGTCCGAGTTCTGTGTATCGTGTCTGTGTTTCATTCATCGTCTTCATTGTGGCGTTAGAACTGGGAGGCGTGTTTACTGTGTGTGTGTGTGTGTGTGTGTGACCTTTTTAGCCACACTCTCCGGGTTCTACATTATTAAGTCCACTGCCTAAGGTCGCTTGCAGACGATCCTGTAAGTTTTAAAATCGTTCCGTAACGTAGAATATCAACAATCTATCTTTCAAAAGAACTTGTATACTGTAAGTATACCTGTGTCGATATATATATATATATATATATATATATATATATATATATATATATATATATATATATATATATATATATATATATATAACCCAGGACCTTTTGCATGTGTTGCTATCAGCAGCAAGGATTCGAACCCAGGACCTTTTCCATTTGGTACTAATCTTCTTCATTTTTGCAAGGATTCGAACCCAGGACCTTTTCCATTTGGTACTAATCTTCTTCATTTTTGCAAGGATTCTAACCCAGGACCTTTTCCATTTGGTACTAATCTTCCATTTTTTTTTTCTTTTTGCAGGATGCACGTCTGCAGTCTGGAGACCACATCCTGCAGATCGGAGACGTGAACCTGAGAGGGATGGGGAGTGACCAGGTCGCCGTGGTGCTCCGCCAATCCGGGTCACACGTACGCCTCGTTGTGGCCAGACCGATCGAACCCACGTCCCCTGACTTCCAGGTCAGACAGGTCAGCACCACTCAGCCGCCACTGATGGCAAGTTTGTTCGACAGATCACGACCAATCACATGCATGACAGTCACGTGCAGGGGCGTGACGCATGACAGTCACGTGCAGGGGCGTGACGCATGACAGTCACGTGCAGGGGCGTGACGCATGACAGCATGACAGTTGGGAACCAGCGCTTACATTTCTCACAGTCGCCTGGAACATGACAGCTGGGGGGGGTGGGGGGGACACTTGATTATATGTACTACTCTAAGCCAGGGTCACACTCTTGGGGTCACACTCGGGGGTCATACTTGGGGGTCACACTCGGGGGTCATACTTGGGGGTCACACTCGGGGGTCATACTTGGGGGTCACACTCGGGGGTCATACTTGGGGGTCACACTCGGGGGTCACACTCTTGGGGTCACACTCGGGGGTCATACTTGGGGGTCACACTCGGGGGTCATACTTGGGGGTCACACTCGGGGGTCACACTCGAGGGTCATACCTGCTTCAGGAGTGAATGTTTACACTTGAGCGAGGACGTGGGCGTGGCTTAAGGGGGCAAGAGTGTGTTAGGAAGAGTCCCGCCGGCATGACGCTTGTAAGGTCGACGTTCTCGCGGGATTTAAAAGTATTTCAGTGCCTAAGGTTCGTTTTAGTGCCTCACATTCCATTACAAGATTCAATATTCTTGTGCATATGATTAATTTACGATGGTTTAAAGCAAGATGGCGCTTGTGAGGCCACTGGTTTACAGGGTTTATATACACCGTTTTATTTAGGAAGTTTTATATTTTTAAAAGTAAATCCTTTGATTGGGCCCTTTGATTAATTATTCATACATGGTAATTAGGCTACACCAAATATTACACGAGGAATTATTTACCAAAAAAACATTTTTTTTTTTTTTTAAGAATTATACAGCGAAATGCTTCAGCAGGTGTTTGAAATTTATTTGTTAATGAGTCTTTATTTAGATTTGCTTTGATATGTGTTAGAGAGATATGTTTGACATGGGGGGGGGGGGGATGTTTTGCATACCAGAAGGTCTTTGATCCGTAGTGTGTGATGCAAATCGTGTTGTTTGTGAGGTTGTGAGGTGTGAAAAAGTTTAAGTCATCGACAGAAGTAGTGATTGTTAGCGAAATATTACGGGAATAGGTATACACACACACACACACACACACACACACACACATATATATATATATATATATATATATATATATATATATATATATATATATATATATATGTATTTTTTTTTCGGGTGTAAAATTTCTAGAAATGTATTGATAATTTCATACATTTACTATGGTAATTCAGGACATGTGTTAGTCTTTCATAAAGATTGATTTCAGTGTAATTACTCTTCTGGGTTCGTGTTCAAGGACATGAACACTGCGAACGAGAAAAAAGAAATGTGTTTGTGATAACAATTATGAGGTTTTGATGGGTTGAGTGTATGGTAACACTGTGTGTGTTTGTGTGTATGGTGCTCCTGTGTGGTAACAGTGTGACCTTACGGGAATGGACTGACCTCGTGTGACACTTCATTGTTTGACCTGTGTGCTAATTGAATCCTTAGGATTAAAGGACGAATAAGGACAGGATATTCCCCTCGTATATCACCAGCTTGTCGTAGAAGACGGTGAGGAGGGTGGGAGTCCTCCTCCCCTCCTGTATTATAATTTGATAGATGATCAATGATGATGGCGTCCGTTCTCATACCTCTCGTGGCACGTTCAGGTGGGTAGATCGGCTCCCATCGTGGAGACGCGCGTGCTGAACGACCCAGAGGAACTCGAGCGCCGGCTGAGCCTTCTACAGAATGGCTTTACCCCAGCTCTCGTAGCGCCTGCCATAGGCGCTGTAGCCGGCCCGGCCAGTGCCAATGGCCACGTCCCCACGTACTCCAACGGAGACATGGAACCACCGCTGCGTAGGGTAAGTACCCCCTTGCTTGTTTGCCTGTGTCTCCACCCCCGGCCACCATCTCTGGTTGCCTGAGGGCGCTGGTGGTGGGGGGGGGGGGTCGTTTTAAGGTTAAGTAGTATTCAGGGTGTTACTTTTAAGGGTAAGTAGTATTTGGGTGTGTTACTTTTAAGGTTAAGTAGTATTTGGGTGTGTTACTTTTAAGGTTAAGTAGTATTTGGGTGTGTTACTTTTAAGGGTAAGTAGTATTTGGGTGTGTTACTTTTAAGGGTAAGTAGTATTTGGGTGTGTTACTTTTAAGGTTAAGTAGTATTTGGGTGTGTTACTTTTAAGGGTAAGTAGTATTTGGGTGTGTTACTTTTAAGGTTAAGTAGTATTTGGGTGTGTTACTTTTAAGGTTAAGTAGTATTTGGGTGTGTTACTTTTAAGGTTAAGTAGTATTTGGGTGTGTTACTTTTAAGGTTAAGTAGTATTTGGGTGTGTTACTTTTAAGGGTAAGTAGTATTTGGGTGTGTTACTTTTAAGGGTAAGTAGTATTTGGGTGTGTTACTTTTAAGGGTAAGTAGCATTTGGAGTGTTACTGGCAAGGGTAAGTAGCATTTGGAGTGTTACTCTAAGGGTAAGTAACGTATGGAGTGTTACTTCCAAGGTTAAGTAGTATTTGGGGTGTTACTGTCAAGGGTAAGTAGCATTTGGAGTGTTACTGACAAGGGTAAGTAGCATTTAGGATGTTAGTGGGTCAGGTAAGTACCACTTGGGGTTCTACTGCCTTGTGTAGTGTCAGGTGTTCCACTGCTGAAGGTTAATGTTAATTGTACCACTACTTAGGGTTAATTACCACTTGTTGTACCACTGCTTAGGGTTAATTACCACTTATTGTTCCAATTTAAAGTGTCATTTCTTCAGTTCCACTATACAGTGCCGAGGATGAATACCATTTTATCATTCCACTGTTTAATGTTATGCCACTTATTATTCCACTGTTTAATGTTATGCCACTTATTATTCCACTGGCTATTGTACCACATATTGTTCCACTGCTTACGTTGAACCACTCGTTGTCCCATTGCCCAGGGTTGTACCACTGGATATTCCACTGTCTAGAACACTTACTTATTCCCCTTCCACTGCCTTGGTTGTATCTGCTTGTAGAATGCAGTAGATGACCTGTTGATTACTCGATAATCTTAAGTAGAAATTGGGCAACAGGACAACATGGATGTGGTAGATGGGCGGCCTCTGGCAGGTGGTTACAGAGATGGCAGGTGGTGACAGAGAGCCAGGTGGTGAAAGATGGTGGCAGAGAGTCTTCGCTGTTTTTCGTAACCCTGACGCCCAAATTATTTCCGACCGTTGTGATGCTCCTGTTGGTTCTGTTGTGAACAGACAGCACTCAAGAGTAGTATAGTTGTCTTCAAGGGTCGTACCGTCGTGCTCAAGGGTCGTACCGTCGTGCTCAAGGATCGTACCGTCGTGCTCAAGGATCGTACCGTTGTGTTCAAGGATCGTACCGTCGTGTTCAAGGGTCGTACCGTCGTGTTCAAGGATCGTACCGTCGTGTTCAAGGGTCGTACCGTCGTGCTCAAGGGTCGTGCCGTTGTGCTCAAGGGTCGTACCGTCGTAATCTTTTAAATTGATACTTTTTACATATACTTTCAAGGTTCATTAGAAAGTATATATATATATATATATATATATATATATATATATATATATATATATATATATATATATATATATATAAAGTTTGAACTGTGATTCGGGAAATGTTAGTTACTGAATCAGAAAAACCCGATACCATTAGATCGGCTCATTGATGGCATTAGATCGGCCGATGACATTCGATCGGCCAGAAATAGGTGGAGGAACCCAGAAAGATGTTCCACTTAATATATAACACGAACTGTCGTGTCTAGGTCAGTGAATCCTCCACTGTGGATGTATTTTCATTTCCAGTGTGAAATCTTGTCTTTTCCCAGTGGACAGTTTCCCCACTGGCGTTATTTCTGTCTTGGGCCGAGAATGATAGATATCTATCGAGTCAGTTTCTTGTTGCTATTTTTCTAGCAGTGTTGTATCTAGGAGGAAGAGAGTCTATATCCGGGTTAAGTCGCACTTGAGTTAAGTGTAAGTGTCTTTCTTGACAATGCGTATCTCACTTAAAGCCGTACTTAAATGCCCAGACCATTTAATTTTGGTTTATCTGTCATGCTTAAAGAGGTATCTTAAGTTTGTTAACTGCAAGGGTGTGTTATCTTAACTAAGATACGTTTTTGTCTCACTTATGTTAATGTTAAACTCTGAGCACGACGGTACGACTGTTGAAGAAAACGGTACGTCATTAAGATCGACGGTACAGTTGTTGAACGTAATGGTACAGCTCTTGAACTCGACGGTATGGCCTTGGATATGGGTCAGGGTAAAGTCAAAGGTCAGATTATTAGTACACAAAGGTCGTGTCGTCGTGTTCAAGGGCAGTACTGTCGTATTCAAGGGTCGTACCGTCGTGTATAAGGGTCGCACCGTCGTATTTAAGGGTCGCACCGTATTATACAAGGGTCGTACCCTCGTGTACAATGGTTTTACCGTCGTGGTCGTATCGTCGTGCTCAAGGGTCGCACCGTCGTGTTCAAGGGTCGCACCGTCGTGTTCAAGTGTCGTACCGTCGTGTACAAGGATCGTACCGTCGTGTTCAAGGGTCGCACCGTCGTGTTCAAGGGTCGCACCGTCGTGTTCAAGGGTCGCACCGTCGTGTTCAAGGGTCGTACCGTCGTCTTCAAGGGTCGTATTGACATGCTCAAGGGTCCTTCATTTATGTTCGTGGTAGTAACATATTTTCCCACACGTTATATTACTGCATTTTACCTACATATCTCTCGGAGATCTACCACACGAACTAGGGTCATTTAAACACTTTACGTCCCGCGTTTGATACAGTATAATCAAACACGATTTATCTCGATCTTGTGTTACTTAATTTCGCCTGGGTACATTTTACACCCAACATCCCTTCAGGTAAACAATATCCCACAATGCAGTATTGTATTATGGTAACTCCTCTCTGCTGAATGTATAAATACAACAGGTGTAATGAGCTCCACGTCTTACCCGTAATCTTTTACTGTGTAAAGTTGAGACTAGAATGAATATCTGTGGTGGTGTGTGAGTGTGTGTGACATTTCTTCTGTGAACTGTGAGGCATTTTTCAACGTCTCTTCTTAAGTATTGAGGTCACGGGCAAGTCATCTGCTGGCTATACGAGGTCATATGAATACGTCCTGGTGATGGGTAGTGTATTAGAATATCACTGAGTCTTACTTATAGAAGAATGGTGTTCTTGTTCGAGTTTTACCAGTGGCACGGCAGTGGCCTTGACCCACTGTGGTTTAAGGGGAGGGGGGGGCGTAGTTTCCAGACCATTTTTCGGGTTATTTACTTTCATTTTCGTATCATTAAACATGGCGTTATACCTTCTTATAGTCATCCCGTAATTTATTATCATTTTTCCGTTTTCTATATTTTTTGTTTGCCTCGTTTGTGTGTGTGTGTGTGTGTGTGTGTGTGTGTGTGTGTGTGTGTGTGTGTGTGTTTCATCTCGTTCATTATTATTCATCCTGGTGAGGCTTGCGTTTCCTCGTTCATTATAACTTTGTTCACTAACTCAAGTGTCGACGGGAATTGTAACTTGGGTGTCCATGTGTTCTGTCAGCGGAGCCACGCCACACCACCACACCACACTACACCACACCACACTACACCGCACTTGTACCACACCACACCACACCACACTACATCTTACTCTACCACACTACACCACACCACACTACACCACACTGCACCACCCTTGTACCACACCACTCCACTACATCTTACTCTACCACACTACACCACACTACACCACACCACACCACACCACACCACACCACACCACACCACACTACACCACACCACACCACACTGCACCACACCACACCACACTTGTACCACACCACACTGCACCACACTACACCACACCACACTGCACCACACCACACCACACTTGTACCACACCACACTACACCACACTGCGCCACACTTGTACCACAACACACTCCACCACACCACACCAGTACATCTTACTCTACCTCACCACACCACACCACACTACACTACACTACATCTTACTCAACCACACTACACCGCACCCCACCACACTACACCAGTAGCTTATATGAACAGTTGGAATGTATTTTCCTATAATATGCTAATTCAATTAACCTGTTTTATTGGGTAAAATATCTTGTACCAGTTTCCTTCAGACGATGCGCTTTATATACGCTCCCTTGCTATAGAAATATTTCTTTTATATGGCTATATATTCCCCTTATAGAAATAACCCACCTTTATACCTCTTGTGTTTTCTATACCAGGATATTGCATATAGTTTATAGCTTTGTTTGCCCCGTGTTCCTCCCCCTCACGTCACCACGGTGGTCGTAAACCTGTACTAACTCCATCAGGAATTAGACCTTATAGCCTCTAGTTATGTTTGTGGGTCAAGTTAGCAGGCCCTGATACGTTTTCTGTTTCGTTACATGTGGCAGGGACTTTTATAAAAAAAACACCCTCCTTCTTCTTCCAGGTAGCCAGACATTCTAGAAAACCTTTTTTTTTTTCTCTCTCTCTCTCTCTCTTCCACTGAACATGTGATTATGTCACTGCCTGTGCCTCACGTCTGAGCCATCTTCCCTTTTAGAACCATTTCGAGGTCGCTCCCACAGGATCGCCTTTTAATCCTCACAGCCAATCGTTAGAACATCCTTTGGACTCTTTAATTATGGAGGTCCTGTTTTCTCCATGAGAATCTGCTAAGGCTGGGGCCCCCAAGGAGCTAGGACTTGTATCCTGACATACGATGCAGGAAAATGTATTCGTCATGTTTTTACAAACTTAACGATGGTGTGGGAGGTCTTCTATACACCCACAGCTGGGGTCTGGGACCTTACCTTACCTTACGTATACCTTACGATGGTTTGGGAGGTCTTCTACCCCCACAGCTGGGGTCTGGGACCTTACCTTACCTTACGTATACCTTACGATGGTTTGGGAGGTCTTCTACCCCCACAGCTGGGGTCTGGGACCTTACCTTACCTTACGTATACCTTACGATGGTTTGGGAGGTCTTCTACCCCCACAGCTGGGGTCTGGGACCTTACCTTACCTTACGTATACCTTACGATGGTTTGGGAGGTCTTCTACCCCCACAGCTGGGGTCTGGGACCTTACCTTACGTATACCTTACGATGGTTTAGGAAGGTCTTCTACCTCCACAGCTGGGGTCTGGGACCTTACCTTACCTTACGATGGTTTAGGAAGGTCTTCTACCTCCACAGCTGGGGTCTGGGACCTTACCTTACCTTACGATGGTTTGGGAAGGTCTTCTACCCCCACAGCTGGGGTCTGGGACCAACCTGAAGTCCTGTTCTTGCGCTCACTCAATGGACGAAGAGACCAGAGCTGGTTCGTATGCATTACCTGATGGCCATCAAGGCCACTGGGAAAGGAGGCCCCCCCCTTCCTTCCCTCCCTCCATCTTCTCTCTTCTTCCTCCCTCGAAGCTTAATTAGGAAGCCCGAGTCGTCCAGGCTCCCTTGCTGGCTGGTTGGGCAGAAGGAACCGGGGAAACTGGGGTAAAGACGTGTGTCAATCAGGTGGACAGTGTTCCATTAGTTAGGTCATTGGATTGTGAATAACTTTGCATCTTATAACTGGAGAGAGAGAGAGAGAGAGAGAGAGAGAGAGAGAGAGAGAGAGAGAGAGAGAGAGAGAGAGAGAGAGAGAGAGAGATGCTGAGCGCTGGAACATACTACCATGGTAGTGATTACGGTGAGAGCGGAAGAGAGACGAGATAGAGAGAGCTGGCATGGATGGGTGTGGATGTGAGAGGGGGTTCAAATGAGTGGAGGTGTGAACGTGTGATGAAGGAATTAAACGAGACAGTCTTGTAGGTTTAGGGAGGAGGAGGGGGGTTGGTGAGAGTGGAATGTATATAAGGGATGAAGAGATTGGAGGATTACACTGCTAACTGGAGTTAGAGGAAGGTATGAGGGACTGGAAATGATCAAGAATTGATGGAAGACAGACGTGTGGTGAGGGACGATGGTGATATAAATTGGGGGAACAGGAAAGACTATTGATGAGCGGTATATACATTCCTCCCTCTCTATTACCTGCCTTCTCCAACTCACCCATTCTCCTCCTACACTCTTTCTTCCATCATCCCCACCAACAACATTCTCCAACACCCTTCCCCAACGTTTTCCATCTCCAACACCCTTCTGTTCTAAAATCCTTCTCTGCCAGCACCCTCCTCAAACATCCTCTCCCTCCTCCAACACCCATCTCAAACATCCCTTCCCTCCAACACCCTTCTCCTCCATCTATTCTCTTCTCGTCCTACTCGCGAACCTCACACACGGGTTAAACCTTACCCATACGTGAGGTAGCGCCAGGCCTGCCTATCCCTTTAACTCATTCCCGTCATAATGGAATGCGTTTCCCACATGACCTGGTCTGATATGAGCTTCACTAGCCTTATCAATATTCAAATTAGCTTCCGGATACTTTAAGATGGTTGAGAGATGACGTAGTAATTTGAGGTCATTAATCATCCCCTTGTTTGATGTTTAAACTCAACACCTGTTAATTACGAGATGACCTTTTTTTATTTTTTTACTTAGGAACACAACGAAGGAATTGCTAAAGAGACATACTTTGTAATGTATTTCGAAAAAAAATATGATTTTGGACTTGACATCATCATTACATGAGATGCTGGAGATGTGTGAGGAGGCGTCCTCTGGGCTAATTACTCCTGGAAGGTAATTAGTTAGTAAGTTACGAAGATTGTTACATTGGTTCTACGTTAAGGGCTGGGCTGGATGATAATGGTAACCCCTGGTTAAGGTTCGTTTATATCTTGGGGTCGTTTGGTGATTAACGTCCTTGAGAAACTGCTCTCCCGTTTTCTTTACTGTTACGTGAATGATTACGACAGGTATTTCGTTAATCGTAGGTGGCTGTACGGTTCATGTCATTAAACGGCATTACAGCGATGGTTAGGGCACGGGGTTCGTAATGTAATTTGGCCAGCTTTCACCCTAGCTGTTCGATGGTTAATGTAATCTGCTGTTTAGAATGTAATCTAATCATGACGAATGAAATTATGTAATGGGGTTTCATGTGCAGTATCACGACGTTACGACCCTTTATAACGACGTTACGACCCTTAATAAAACGACGTTACGACCCTTAATAACACGACGTTACGACCCTTTATAACATGACGTTACGACCCTTTATAACATGACGTTACGACCCTTTATAACGACGTTACGACCCCCTCTAGCACGCCGTTCTGTTACTTGTAACGGTTGTCTGTTACTTTAGACTTGAAAATACTATCTTGTAACGCCCCTTTTGTTACTTAATACTTCATAACACCATCTCGTAACGCCCCTTTTGTTACTTAATACTTCATAACACCATCTCGTAACGCCCCTTTTGTTACTTAATACTTCATAACACCATCTTGTAACGCCCCTTTTGTTACTTAATACTTCATAACACCATCTCGTAACGCCCGTCTGTTACTGGAGGTCTGGAAGGCCAGAGGGCAACGTCATGATACGAGTGACGTATGATGACGCTGCATCATACGTCATCCACCTCAGAGTGACGTATGATGACGTTGCATCATACGTCATCCACCTCACAGTTCGCGCCATTAATCCTTTACTCGGGACATTAATCCTTCCTTTGGACTTCAGTGTGGGACCTGGGGGGAAAATCCCAGGGTATTTAATGCCATCTGTAAATCCTGGCAGTATTTAATTAGAAACCCTGTTCACAAGGACTAAATCTTAACGCTGAGGGGCTCTCGACTCGCCCTTCCAGCTTTGCGCTAAATTTTAGCGAACGTAATCCGGGATTTGTGAGGATTTTATTCAGATTTCATTTGGTAGAGATGTGGCAATATTCATATTTTCTCCTAGGATTTATATTCATATTCTCTTTAATATATATATATATATATATATATATATATATATATATATATATATATATATATATATATATATATATATATATATTATTGAGCGTTGGGAGGGGAGATATCATTTCTTTGTTGGCTTAGATAATTGTAATAGAAAACAGTGATATTATTAATGATAAATATTTTGTAAGATTAAATAACTGCTCGACTTTTTAATGTATAAATGAATACATAAGTATCACAGAAAGTCGAAAATGAGGATGATATACTAAGCTTCGTGTACCATTTTAGTGTGCCATTGAACCTCCGTTTTCGAGGAGCCCGTTTTCTGTAGTTGGGAACGTCCATTCTCTGTGACGCGCAGCGGTGACTGATCTATTCTGTAATCAGTTTTCGAATTCATTTTCTCTTCTATGTTTTTCCTTTTAGGTCATAGAGGTATTACAGATGGTGCGATTGAATTTAGCGTTAGGGTAATTTTTAATGGACATCTAACTTTATTTTAAGCGTTCGTTCGTTGTACAGTTATGCGTTGAAATATGTTAAATTCGTTAAAAATATAGAATATTTGATACTGGAATTCGGTCAGCCTGTGCAGCTAGATCATCGGGTTATTTATTACTTATTTGGCGTGATGGATTCATGTAATTTATATTCATTTAAACCAGCCTGGTTACTGAACATGAATATTCACACACACACACACACACACACACACACACACACACACACACACACACACACACGAGGGTGTAATTAGAATAAGGTAATTATGAGAGATATGGGAGAACTCTCCTCCTGTATTATACAAATGAGCAAATTGCACTTTTTAAGGGGGAGATCAACTACTGTATTTCAGCTTTCAAAAAGAAAAAAATTAGTCCATCATAAATGTTATCGCGATTTTATTTATTCAAACAAATGATTAGAATGTCACTGTATATGTAAATTCCCATTTTTTATTGATGTTTAACATCGTACAGAGATAAAAAATCATTGGCACATGTATGTAAATAAATCCCTTACAGTTTTATATTTATCTTTGTTATTAGTATAACTAAAACATGTATAGTTTAATGGGTATTTTTTCTGAGATGGTTTGATATAATTGGGGGAAATAGTTTGAGATGAAATCGTGTATGTGACATCCCATTTTCTACCCTGTGAACAGGTTTTTTGAGTCTAGTGTTACAGTAATGTGTATTTGGATGTCGAGCTGGTTACAGAGTTGGATCTATTGACCTCCATGTATTCACGATATTCATATATACACAGGCATTACAGGATAAGTCACTCTCCTTTATATGGATATGTAAATTATCTACATTATGTAGATTATATACATGAACACACACATTACAGGATAGGTCAGAGTCCATTTATATAAACTACTGATTAATATGTATGTTACATACACGACCAGAGATCTCCATATATTCTGTACATATATACACATTACAGGAATGTATATTAATGTGTAGGTTACATAGATGTGGTTAGACCGTCATATATATATATATATATATATATATATATATATATATATATATATATATATATATATATATATATATATATATATATATATATATAATTGGAATATCGTCATATGTAGTTTAGGAAGGTATGATAATATACTGGCCTTAGGAGAAAATTTATATAGTTTTGAGTGTCTTCACTAATGCCGATTGTAAATGCTGGCATTTTTTTTTTTTGTCTTGAAGCGTTATTTTGCCGACAACATTGTTCAGTCTGGGGTAGCAATAATATTATTCATTAGTCTTCATAAATGAAGTTTGGGTGAAGTATTATTGATGGTTTAATGAAAGGAAATTGATATGGATGTTCCTGTGTGTGTGTGTGTGTGTGTGTGTGTGTGTGTGTGTGTGTGTGTGTGTGTGTGTGTGTATGTGTGTGTGTGTGTGTGTGTGTGTGTGTGTGTGTGTGTGTAGTGTAGTGTATTGTAAAGTATAGATGAAATTTTTGAATAGAAAAAAAAATAAGTTTAATACCTGATATAAGCTTAGGTGTAGGTTTGATTATGCTAATTATCCTAATTAGTAAATTATATCTTTACTTTTTTTTAAATCAGTTCACTGGACAATGTAATTTCAGAGGATTTGATCATTTTGAAGTTTTAAGGTAATTAGGAATTCAAACGAAGTTGAATTCAATATCGATATTAATATTTTATGATATTGTTTAATTTGACTTTGCTGTTATCGAACGATTTAATTCGGAAATGTAAATTTCATATTTGGTCATTTCGGGGTTTGTGTTCGCTGCTAAAGGAACCAATAAAATGTAATATTAAAGGTGAGCTTAACTACTGTTTGAGGTCATTGGCAGTTAAAGGTCGTTGGTTCGTCTTGGTTTTTTTTTTTCTTTTTTTTTTTTGCAGTGCTGTTCAAATACTGGTTGTTAAGTCCAAGGTTTTTTTTATTTTCTTTTTATTGTGTTCCCGTGTGGGTGGGGAAGTGGCTATTTCTTTTCCATGTTGCTTTTGTGAAGTGTGTGTGTGTGGGTTGTGCTTTCCGTAGACCTTGCGGTACAGTGATAGAAAATGGGGTTTGGTATGTACAAAACCAATTTTCCCCCATATTTTTTTTCTCTTTTTGAGAGAGAGAGAGAGAGAGAGAGAGAGAGAGAGAGAGAGAGAGGTTTATAGCCGTGAAATGCATTTAGTTGTGTTGGTGTGTCTGTTAAATTCGTTGGAAAAGTCCTTTGACATTTTTTTTCTTGTAGTTTATTTAAATGATAGTAATTCTAGCTAAAGTTATGATGATAATTTACCCCTCGTGAATATTCATGGTAAGAGTTTCATAATTCCTAGAAGAAATTAGATTAGCAAGAGTTGATGAACGTGACATACTGTGTCGTGCTGTGTATGAAGTGTAGTGGGTGTATTGTATATCTGGTGTACTTTGGGGCACTGCTGAGTGCCTGGGGAGGGGGGGGGGAGTGTATTGACCTAAGGCGGGGGTTGAATGTATAGGGGGAAATTTATCTGCTTCATTAAGGAAGGGTTCGATCCCCATATTACACTCCGGCCCTTCAGACCTAACTAAACGTGTCGGCTTTTGAAACGCGTTATTATCTGCTTCCGACTCTCCCACTTTATATATATATATATATATATATATATATATATATATATATATATATTTTTTTTTTTTTTTTTTTTTTTTTTGCCGCTGTCTCCCGCGTTTGCGAGGTAGCGCAAGGAAACAGACGAAAGAAATGGCCCAACCCACCCCCATACACATGCCTTGATTCAATCCACTGACAGCACGTCAACCCCGGTATACCACCTCGATCCAATTCACTCTATTCTTTGCCCTCCTTTCACCCTCCTGCATGTTCAGGCCCCGATCACACAAAATCTTTTTCACTCCATCTTTCCACCTCCAATTTGGTCTCCCTCTTCTCCTCGTTCCCTCCTTCTCCGACACATATATCCTCTTGGTCAATCTTTCCTCACACATTCTCTCCATGTGACCAAACCATTTCAAAACACCCTCTTCTGCTCTCTCAACCACGCTCTTTATATATATATATATATATATATATATATATATATATATATATATATATATATATATATATATATTCCTATTAGTCCACGGGGAAAATGAAACACGAGAAGTTCCCAAGTGCACTTTCGTGTGATAATCACATCATCAGGGGGAGACACAAGAGAGAAATATAACGGTCAGTTAATAAACATCGAAGAGACGAAGCTTGGACGCCATTTGATAAATATTTGGTATATGTGTGTGTGTGTGTGTTTTGTTTATTTGATTCAAATGTCATTATGAACCTCCCTTACTTTTGTTAGTTTATCCTTTTGTCTATGTATCTGTGTATCTATACATCTCTCTTGAATCTCAGGTCTTTTCATCTATGCTTCTCTTTATCTGGTCGGCTGTCCGTGTTGTGTGTGTGTGTGTGTGTGTGTGTGTGTGTGTGAGCGAGTGATTTAGATAGGTTATTTCGGGTATATAATACGAGTTGGGGGGGTATTATGTACTTATAGCAATGTGTGTTATTTTTTTAACATCGTTGTTTCTGTAGGATCTGAACCAACATACTGGACATGCGAACCCAAGAAACGCCATCCAGTATTTGCCAGCGAATGCATGTGTCCCTCCAACAAACACACACATCTTCAGTTCACTTGCGTCAGACACATCTTTTTATGACGCACTCGACGACGCACCTCGACTGGCAAACGCATCTTTACTACTCTGTCGGCACACACCCGCCCTGACCTTTGACCTGACCTAGATGAGAAGACAGTATTAACCTTTCCACTGATCGGAAAAAAAAGAAAATGATAGCGTTAATGAGACGACAACAACAACATGTTGTTTGGTTGTTGATTGTTGGTTGGGTTATGGAAGTACAATCTAAAAGCAGACACTTGAATGGATGGGTTTTGGTTTAATGGGCGATGATGATGATGTTAGAAATTGTATGAGTGGTGGCGAATGAGACGTTAGCGTTGGAGAACCACGTTGACGGTGGTGATGGAGGTGGTGTGTTGGAGGGGCGAAGGTTTTCATATTGTTGGTGATAGTAGAGGTGTTGGAGAGGCAGTGGTTCTATATTGGTGATGGTCGTGGTGTTGGAGAACCATTGGTTCATATGTTGGTGATGATGGTTTTTGTAGTGTTGGAGTACCCTTTGGTTTTTGTGTTGGTGATGCTTGTAGCGTTGGAGAGAGATATACAAGCTTTATGTAGTTGGTAGGTCAACGTTTGATTCCCAATTTATCACCATTTAACTCTGCGCATGCTCGTGTGTTGTGGACACCCCTCCTCCCGTTTATCACTTCATTCGTAATTTATATCTATATGAATGAGTTCCACGCAAACCAGGTAGTTCATATTTATGCTTAATGGCCAGAGAGTGATATATGTTCGTGTGTATTTTATTAAAATTGACAGCCCCATTCGTATGAATTTAAGTTTCCTGTATCTGTATTAGATGATGATGGAGAGCGATATTATGGTTTTTTGGTCTTATAATGATGGAGGGATTTTGTGTTCATTGATCTCATGGAGTCGAAACGTCCCTTCGCTTGAGGTTAGGTTAGAAAATGGGAGTTCGATTTAGTTGAGCACGACGCTACGACCCTTGAGCACGACGGTACGATCCTTGAGCACGACGGTACGACCCTTGAGCACGACGGTACGACCCTTGAGCACGACGGTACGACCATCGAGCACGACGGTACGACCCTTGAACACGACGGTATGACCCTTGAGCGCGACGGTACGATCCTTGAGCGCGACGGTACGACCCTTGAGAACGACGGTACGATCCTTGAGCACGACGGTACGATCCTTGAGCACGACGGTACGTCCCTCGAGCACGACGGTGAGACCCTTGAGCACGACGGTACGACCATCGAGCACGACGGTACGACCCTTGAACACGACGGTATGACCCTTGAGCGCGACGGTACGATCCTTGAGCGCGACGGTACGACCCTTGAGAACGACGGTACGACCCTTAAACACGACGGTACAACCCTCGAGCACGACTCTACGATCCTTGAGCATGATGACCTGGT
>NC_092249.1:2424113-2479113 GCF_036320965.1 Panulirus ornatus | reverse complement strand
TGGGTTGCTGGACGATACAGAGCAGAGGAGGACTTGAAAAATTCGTCTACGTTACATTTTTCGTTGTAAATGACGTTTGTAAATGTGAAATTTTGGAGTGAAGCGAGGCCTGTAAATTAAAAAAAAAAAAATCAATGAGATCTGTAAATTAAGAATTTTGGTTTTTTAAGTGAGGTTTGTTGATATGAAATTTCGATTTTAGATAAGGTTGTAAATTTAAAATATTGGTTTTGATTAAGGTTGTAAATGTGATGATTTTGTTTTTAATAAGGTTGTAGACAATACTTAGGTTTTAAATATGGTTGTAGATGTGAAATATTTGTACTGCAAGAAATTTTTAAATGAAATTTGGTACTGCATGAGTTTTAGATGTGAAATTTTAACTTGAAAAAATTAAATAAAATTTTTAACATTACACGATAGATTTTTAAAATATGAAATATTTAGTAATGAGTTTTATGAGTGCGAAATTCCACGAATGGACGAGACTTGTGAGAGTGGATCCGTGTGAAAGTTTTATTTTTTCACAACTTAGCATTAGTTAGGGTGACTCTGTGTTGACGAAGGCCAAGCCGTGTCCAAAGTTGTGATTTTTTCTCTCTCTCTTTTTTTCATACGCTTCGAGTTGTGTCCCAACTGGAAAAAAGGATTCGTGGAAATATATTGCGTTGGGTTTGAACAAGTGGTCATTCTGTTGGGGAAGCAAGGAAGTGTGTGTGTGTGTGTGTGTGTGTGTGTGTGAGAGAGAGAGAGAGAGAGAGAGAGAGAGAGAGAGAGAGAGAGAGAGAGAGAGAGAGAGAGGTGTCGTTCTTCGCCTCCTGTGGTTGCACAGGGTGGAGGTGGCTCACATTCTACCGCAATTTGACCATGGAAAAGGCCCCAGCCAACCATGGATTAAGGGGGGGATGATGGGGTGGTGGTTGAAGACGATTGTTACGTCCCCCTCACCTCCCTCAGTAAGGGGGACGTGTAATGGGTCGTAATGAGTGTGTTGCTTTGAGGGTTTATTTAGTGTCAATTCACGCACCACTCGTCAGAATTGGATATAGTAAATATGATATATGACATACTGATGGGTATGTAATTACGATGAGGTATATATATATATATATATATATATATATATATATATATATATATATATATATATATATATATATATGGAGTTAATGACAAAGCTATTGTTATGTAGGAAACGCAGACGCTAGTTTTTCGTTCTGAGTTAATTGCATTGCGTAGAAAATAAGAAGAGGGTTACTGGGGAAATTATACTGCAGTTGCAGAGGTAGTTAATGGGGGTATTGTAGTAGATACAGTTAGTTTAAGGGGTATTGTAGTAGACGTGGAAGAGTTGAGGGTGTATTGTAGAGCTTTTTAAAGGGGTATTGTAGCTGATGTGGAGATAGTTAAAGTGGTATTGTAGGTATTGTAGTGGACACTGGCCGTGGTTAAAAGGGTATTGTAGCCGACACGGAGGAGTTAAAGAGAGGGTCTATCGTCTACGAAACAAAGTTAAAGGGGTATTGTAGTGGAGACGGGCCATAATTATGAGGGATATTGTTGCAGGTACGGAGTGGACCATAATAGGATGATGACGCGTCAGGAATGAACCACAGCAAGTTTTCTGTTCTTAACAATAATCCATAACTATAATAAAACGTCGTTTTTTTTTTATTACTACTGTTTTTGGAAATGGGATGAATTGGTAGTCTGTTGTATAATTGGTGGTCGTAATTGGTAGGATAAATTGGTTGTCTGTTGCATAATTGGTGGCCGTAATTGGTTGGATAAATTGGTTGTCTGTTGCATAATAATTGGTGGTCGTAATTGGTACGGTTGAATCAGGTGGTTCCAGTGTTCATATAATTGGTAAAATTGTCGTACGTGAGGAAGGGCGTAAAAGTTGGGATGAGGTCAATTATCATTAAAGGACTGATTGCGAAAGTGTGAGTTTTGTAGATAATTTTTTTTTGTAAATGTTTTCATTTGGTTGTAATGTTAGGGAATAACAGTTGTGTTTTTGTGTTGTTGCCACTCTCGTAACACTGTTTTCCACCACGTCGGTGTTGTATTGATTTAAATCAGGTGTTGTGGTGATTAGACTCAAATGCTGTATTGATTTAATTCAGGTGGTTTAGTAGTTTAACTCAGGTGTTGTTGTGATATTATAACTCAAATGTTTTAGTAAATTCATTTCATGTGTTGTAGAAATTTGATTCTAGTGGTACAGTAATATAATTCAGAACTCTCGAAATTATTTTTTAATCTTCGCTTAGAAGTGGTATTTGTTGATGAGTTCATAGGCTTCGGTGTGGACAGACTAAGATAAGATTATGATAAGGCCAAGATAATGCTATGGATAGGCTAAGATAAGGGTAGTAGATGTGGATGAAAGGAATAGGAAGACTGATTGATTTGAAGTGGATAGAAGCGGTCGCCTATCCTGACAGTGTGGAGGTTTGATAACAGAGAGGGAAGTGGATAGATGGAAAGTGGAGGTAACTCAGAGTAGGTGGATTTGATGGAGGCTAGAATGGGACGAGGTGGATAGAGGCTGGATAGGGATAGCACACACACACACACACACACACACACACACACACACACAGAGGCCTTGTTCATATACTCATCCAACATCGGCACATCCACACATCCACAACCTTTTGATCCCCACATCCCCCACCACAGACCGACATCCACACCCAGTCTGTCATCCACACTTAAACCCACCACCCACTTATGACTCCCCTCCCCCCATCACCCCCTCTCCCAACCACTCACTTTACCCCCCCCCCATACCTTTCCCACTTGCCCTTCACAAGAGAACAACCCCCTTCCTCTCCCCCTCCCCCCTTCCTCTCCCCCTCCCCCCTTCCTCTCCCCCTCCCCCCCTTCTTACCCTCACCATCGACACACTCCCCCGGATAATTCGATTTTGAGTGAGGGAATTCGATTTTGATACAAGGGGAAAGAAGAGGGGAATGATCTCGGGAATAATTTTTTTTTTTTTTTTTTTGGCTGGGAGAAAATTTCGCCTTCCGGTCCCAAGGCATTTGGGTTGGTGGGGTGGTGGAAGATGAATTTTGCGGGGTTTAATATTACCGTTCGTGGCGATGGTCTCTTACCATTGCCTCTTTAAGAGTTGAGATTTGCGCCTTCAGCAAATAATACTCCAAGACTATTAGAGTTGCTGTCCGTAATTGACAATTGCCTTGTTAGGTCTTTAGCTAACGACTGTGTTCTTCATAATGTTGTCGTTTTTTCCCTTTCATTTTGTATGTTTGTGATTAAGTTTGTTTGTCATGGTTTGAATGTCGTTTGTAATTGGCAGTTGCGTATAATTGGTTAACTATTCTGTGTGAAAATTGGTCTGGATTGTCTTCTCGTATCTTCTGTAATGCGTATGTAAGTCTTGTTTAAGATGGGAGTGCGTGGAGATTTAGCGTATGTGCTTGCTGTATGTATGGATATGAATGTGTATGAATGTGTATGGATATGAATGTGTATGGATGTGAATGTGTATGGATATGAATGTGTATGAATTTGTATGGATATGAATGTATGAATTTGTGTGAATGTGTATGGATATGAATGTGTATGGATGTGAATGTGTAAGAATGTGTATGTCATTCCCTATTTCTAATCACCAATTATCCACCCTCGTCATTCTTTAGGGTCGTACCGTTGTGCTTAAGGGTCGTTGCATCGTTTGTAAAGGCTCAGGATCTCGGTCGTATATAAGGGTCGTACCACGATCGTATAAAAGGATCTTACCGTCGTATTTAAGGGCCGTACCGTCGTATTTAAGGGCCATATCGTCGTATTTAAGGGCCGTACCGTCGTATTTAAGGGCCGCACCGTGTGTTTAAGGGTCGTACCGTCGTATTTAAGGGCCGTACCGTCGTATTTAAGGGTCGTACCGTCGTATTTAAAGGTCTTACCATCGTATTTAAGGGTCGTACCGTCGTATTTAAGGGCCGTGCCGTCTTGTCCCCTTAAGGGGGGAATAAGAAACTTATAATGTCACTTGAAATAGCAGTGCTTCGGGGAAAGAAGGACCAATTACGTGTTATCTTCAGTCGTGCACAGAACTTGTGCAGCGCAAGATAACCCCAGTAGCTGGGTTAGATAAGTGAAGTTACTGATAAGATATCTTAAGATATATTTAGATGGGTATCTGCTGGACATGGGTAGATCAGATGGTTTTAATCTGACGTAAGATATCAAATTACGTTTGATCGTCTGGAATGACGGGGTTTCTGCGAGGTGGGGCGGCGGGGGTGGAAAAAAGAAAATGGTTTGGGGGTTGTGAGCTGGTCAGAAATTAAAGTAAAATTGTGAAATATTTTAATGGTCACTTGTGAATATGTATGAGATAATTAACATTCATGTTCTGAAATTACATTATTATCATTATTATTATTATTTTTTTTTCACGCGAGAAATAATTCGTTTTTATGTCTGAACTCTGAATTTATTGCCGTAGTTAATAATGAATATTTATTTATGGTTATGATTGGTGGGGTGGGGAGGGGGAGGGGGGGGGGGCAGGTGGCAGTTACTGTGGTATGAATGGTTGTGAGTGTAGAGTGTTGTATGTCTGTATAGAGTCGAGTGTGGCCTGTGTTCAGACATGTAGTTATTGTGTTCAACTGCTTGTTTGTAATTGCCTGTTTGTACAGGTGGTGGTGGGGGAGGGGGGGAGTGTTTTTTACACCTGTGGGGGGGTGTGGGTGGCGGGGGGCGCCCCATATATCTATAATCGTATGCACTGTTATGCAATATTTATTCAAACTTGTGTATGATTATCTGCATTAACTCGTTCTTCATTTAGTACTGTCCTGTGTGTTGTTATATGTTCGTGTTTGAATATGTGACACCAGGAGTTCCTTTTATTGTGTTTCTGCAGCTTCCAGGCTGCGCTCCATGCAGGAGCAGAGACATGATGGACTCATTCAGAGCTCCCTCGACTTTAGGCTTTTCTCCTTTCCGTCCGTTGACGGTGATGGAGCCTCTCCCAAGCAGGCGGCGGAGTCCGGTAACACACGTGTGCAGTCGCATACGCACATGTGATATAGTTATGTATATATATATATATATATATATATATATATATATATATATATAGATAGATAGATAGATAGATAGATAGATAGATAGATAGATAGATAGATAGATAGATAAATACATATGATCCTAACCTCACATAAGAGGAAACTAATTTCATACATTAATGTTTTCCATGTTAAGTATGGATGGCTCTTCCTTGTAAGTAATTTCAAAGTTACGAGCTTCTTCCCCCCCCCCCCCCCCCCCCACACACACACGCCTCTTCCCCCCCCCCCACACACGCCTCTTCCCCCCCCCACACACGCGCGTTTCCCCCCCCCCCCACACACACACACGCGCGTTTCCCCCCCCCTTTCCCTCATGAATATCTGAATCTTTATTAGTGTTATGATTTTCATCCTTTCCTTCATCTGCATATAATTGCTGGGCCGGCAAGTGCGCAGCCAGTCTTCCGTTTTCTTTTAAAGTGTTTGACTGTTCGTCTTGTTACTTACACTTTTACACTTTCGCGTGACTGGTGTGGATACACAGGCGCTCTGCGCTCTCTCTGTAAACCTTATTATTTTTTTTTTCAACACGACGGTACGACCCCTCGGGTGTGACAGCCTAAGGGTCAGAGGTCAAAGGCCAGGCCGACATAGGCAAGGGTCGTACCGTCGTGTTCAAGGGTCGTACCGTCGTGCTCAAGGGTCGTACCGTCGTGCTCAAGGGTCGTATCGTCGTGCTCAAGGGTCGCACCGTTGTGTTCAAGGGTCGTACCGTCGTGCTCAAGGGTCGTACCGTCGTGCTCAAGGGTCGTACCGTCGTGCTCAAGGGTCGTATACCGTCGTGCTCAAGGGTCGTACCGTGTCGTGCTCAAGGGTCGTACCGTCGTGCTCAAGGGTCGTACCTTCGTCACCCAGGCACCTCCGTGGTCGTACTGAACGTATCAAATCACTGATGCCTCTCAGCCCAATTTGATTACACGATTGAACATTTTTATTTATTTTTTTCATGCCATGTTTTCCCCTTCACCACTTCCCCCCCCCCCCCCCCCCCCAGGCATTGCGGGGGAGGGAGAGAGAGAGAGAGAGAGAGAGGTGGGGGAAAATATATTTATATATTGATGTTAGTCACCAGGGCCCCCCCTCCCCCCACGTCCCCAAATTGTGTCAACCATCGGCCAGTGAACAACCACTGCAGCTGTTCAGGGTCATTGGGTCACCTCGGGTTGTTAACGACCAGATCAGTGTTAATTAGGTGGTTGCAGGGGAAAACCCCTCTTTATCTCCGATAGGTTCCGAGAATTAGCAGGGAAATTAGTTATTTGTCATTAAAAAGAAAACGGGATAAAAAAAGAAAATGTGGAGCGGTCTGCCCCCGAAAAAAAAAATGTTACTTGCATTTTTTAGTCACGGTTTTTGAATATTGATGGTTATTGAGGTTATTGATATGGTTGATGGACTACAGCATTGATGGAGGCTGGATGATAGATGGAGCCGTGGCCAGAGAGAGAGAGAGAGAGAGAGAGAGAGAGAGAGAGAGAGAGAGAGAGAGAGATGGGTGGTGGTGGGGGGGTATAGAATAGATGGAGAAATGGTTCTGGAGCGAAGCAGCTCGTCTGGTGGACGCCAAACACACACACACACACACACACACACACACACACACACACGAATACTCTCTCTCTCTCTCTCTCTCTCTCTCTCTCTCTCTCTCTCTCTCTCTCTCTCTCTCTCTCTCTCTCTCTCCTAAGCCCTTTTCCCCAAAGAAGATGTATGTACTCATGTCAGAAAATATGAAAATCACACGTATTAGCGCACAAACACATACACACACACACACACACACACACACACACACACACAGCATAAACTACATTTCAAACATATCATTTAAAGCTGCTCTACGTAATGAGGAACATTGATTCCCATATATATATATATATATATATATATATATATATATATATATATATATATATATATAGTGAAGTATATCATATAGGCACGCGCGTAGTCTGGCCATGTGGACATGTGACGTCACTATGATGTCTCATTACGCCGAGGTCGCTCCTGTCTTCCAGCAGCAGCACAGGTGGGTTGTGATGTTACCTGCTGTGTTATGATGCAGGTCAACATGGCTGCAGGTTGAGGAGGGGGAAGAGAAAACAACAACATGGCATTAATGACGGAGGGAGGTGTGTTGAGCTGTGTTAAGTTCAAGCCACGCACTTTGTTACGAAGCCAGAGATGTAGAGGCGTGGTGTAGAGTGCGTGGGTTGCGCGCGCGTGTGTGTGTGTTGTGTTGTGTGTGTGGTGTGTGTGTGTGTGTGTGTGTGTGTGTGTGGGTTGCGTGTGTGTGTGTGTGTGTGTGTGTGTGTGTGTGTGGGTTGCGTGTGTGTGTGTGTGTGTGTGTGTGTAGGGTGCGGTGAGGTGCAGAGGTGTGTTTTGAACTCTCTCGTAGAACTCGGTTGAACTCCACTGGTGTAAATCTTGCGTGTTAGGTGAGCGCGTAAAAATGTATCAGGTGGTTTACAAAGTTGTTTATAAATTTACAGAAGAACTCCATTGGATCAAAGGTGTTTTTGTGAGTTGTTTTGATGTAAATTGTGCCTATTACGTGTCCGTAAAAGTTAGGTGGTGATTTACATAGCATAGCTGTTTGTAAATAAACAGCGAAGTAGATTGGATCAAAGATATTTCGTTAACAGTGGTGTAAATTGTGCCAGGTAGGCGAGGCTGTAAACATCATGTAGTGATTTACCAAAGCCGGTGTCACCCTTACAGAACGAGACTGATTTACGGATATTGTAAATAGCGTTGGTGTAAATTTTTGTCTGTTTAGATGGATCTATGAAATTTATTTATTGATCTACGAAACTGTCGCTTTCTGGTGTTCTTTCGAGGAAATGGATTGATTTGAAAGACACAGTGAAGAGCATTGGTGTAAATTGTGTCTTTCAGTTGAGTCTGTAAAAGTTTTAGTGATTTACAGAGTCGTTGCATTATGCCGTACACGGGAGGCCTGTAGTGATTTACAGATATTGTAAATTTCACTGGTTGTAAATTATCCCTCTTAGGCGACTGTGTTAAAACTATTTTCTAATTAACAAATAAAGTTTTCTGATGTTCAGAGACTGACCCGAAGGAGTTGGTATGGCGTTGTTAATAACGTTAGATCTGGTGTATGTATGTATGAAGGAATTGGGTGGTCATTAGGGAGTCGAGAAATGTGGCTGCGGGTTGGTGGCGTGTGAGGGGAGGAAGGCTAGTGGGAGAGTTGTGAGTTGACGAGGGGGGAGGGGTAGGAAGAGGAGGAGGAGGAGGTTGAGAAACGCGACGAGACTCTTGTGAGTTGACGAGGGGGAGGGAGAGGTTGAGAAAGATGTGTGAGTTGACGAGGGGGGAGGAGGTGGTTGAGAAACGTGTGAGTTGACGAGGGGGGGAGGGAGAGGTTGAGAAAGATGTGTGAGTTGACGAGGGGGGAGGAGGTGGTTGAGAAACGTGTGAGTTGACGAGGGGGAGGTGGTGGGTGGTTGAGAAACACGACGAGTCCCTGTGAGTTGACGAGGGGGAGGTGGTTGGTTGAGAAACACGACGAGTCCCTGTGAGTTGACGTGGGGGGAGGTGGTTGAGAAACACGACGAGCCATTGTGATTAGATTAGGAGGAGGGCAAACAACAGGGAAGGTAGTTAGCGTGTGTGTGTGTGTGTGTGTGTGTGTGTGTGTGTGTGGGGAAGGTAGTTAGCGTGTGTGTGTGTGTGTGTGTGTGAGGTGGAAACAGACCTCCCCCCAAAAAAAAACAGACGAGTGACAGCAGCTCGTGTGGTGTTTAGGGGAACAGACAGACAAGACAGAAAACAGACATCAGGGATACTTTTGAGGCCGTTTGAGTTAACAGACAAACCAGCAGTTCACGTAATTTGGTAGGAAACAGCCAGTGTTGAAGACATGGTTGAGTATACGTACGTGTCATGTATACCCACATACATACATACATACAAAAAAATATATGTGTAAATTTGTGTAAATCTTGTCGATTACGGTAAATGATTTTGTTAAAGAATAAAGATCACGAAGGGATGAAAATAAACTCTATGACAATGATGAGAATGATTAAGTCTCAAGAGATATTTTAATTGCCTGATTTTTTGAAAGTGGAGTTGGGGAGTTAATTGGGAAGAATAGGGTAAGAATAGGGGAGGGAAGGGGAGTGTGGAAAGGACCAGATGAAAGAAAATTGGTGACTAGATTAAGGCCCTAAGTGTTTCCTTACGTAAGGGGTGGGGGGGAAGGGGAAATGACATCGGGGTTACGTCCCTTTGGACGAGAGAGAGAGAGAGAGAGAGAGAGAGAGAGAGAGAGAGAGAGAGAGAGAGAGAGAGAGACGTATTGTTGTTTTCTGCTTCATTGGCCTCTGCTGGAGAGGGGTGGTGGGGTGGTGGGGGCTTTTACCTGCGGCACCACAACCTTGACTGGCTGTCCCTGCCTCTGTATGGGATCCTACGGAAGGAGGGGGTTGGGGGGGGGGAGGTTGTGTGGTGGATGGAAGGATGGGTTGGGTTGTGTGGTCGATGGAAGGATGGGTTGGGTTGTGTGGTGGGTGGGGTTGTGTTGTGGATGGCTAGGATGGGATTGTGTGGTGTGGGTGGGGTTGTGTGGTTGATGTAAGGGTGGATGAGGTTATGTGGTGGATGGAAGGATGGTTGAGATGGGGTTGTGTGGTGGATGGAAGAATGGGTTGGGTTGTGTGGTGGATGGAAGGGTGGATGAGGTTATGTGGTGGATGGAAGGATGGTTGAGATGGGGTTGTGTGGTGGATGGAAGAGTGGGTTGGGCTGTGTGGTGGGTGGGGTTGTGTGGTGGATGGAAGGGTGGTTGAAATGGGGTTAGGATTTTATGGCATGGGGTTTAAACATGGGAGGAAATGAGGTTAGCCATGATGATGGGGGTTGTGTGATGAGGTTCGACATCAGAGGCATTGTGAACCCACTCAAGTAAGACGTCAGAAGCTACGAAGTGAAGGCTACACTTAAGTAAAGTGGTTTGTTAAGTAAACCAAGATACCTCACTTAACATAAGATAGAAAGTTAGATTCACGAGTTTGGAATACATTTTTGTAGAGAGTTAGTTACGATATGTTGTATTCACAACAAGATGTTGTGGGTAAAGTGTGAGACGAAGTTGTGGGGAGATGTGTGGAGAAAGTCCTTGTTGTATGTGTGTGTGTGTGTGTGTGTGTGTGTGTGTGTGGTAATAGCGAAGGTGTTTGACAGAGGGGAGTGATCTGTCGGTCTGTGGGTGTTTACGTTGGGAGAGGCGAGTGAGTGTGTGTGTGTGGGAGAGGAGCTGCCTAGTGACAATGAGGTGGATAAGGAGGGTGGAGGAGACGAGATGGTTGTGGAGGACAGGTTGTGAATGACGGGTGTTGTGTCGTGGTTTTGTGTGGGATATCTCGAGGGGGGGAAGTCTGCCTCGGTGTGTCGGCGCGTAGGGCAGGTGGGTGAGAGAGAGAGAGAGAGAGGAGGGTGGGGAGAGAGAGTGTGTGTGTGTGTGTGTGTGTGTGTGTCTGCGCGGTACGGTCGTCTCTCATACTCTCTCTCCCTCCCTCCTCTCTCTCACTCTCTCTCTCTCTCTCTCTGGCGCTCTCTCTCTCCCTCTTCCTCTCTCTCTCTCACCGCTCACTCCGTCCCCAATCTTCGCCGAGGCCACACCGCCAGTATCCAGAGCTGTGCCACAGCCCCCGTGTGCGCGCCCCACACACACACACCCAAGCACCTCAGCTTCGCCACACTCGCGTGCAGTGGACGCTGTGCAGGGCGTCAGCCGCCATACAACACACCCTCGAGGAGAGGGCTGGCGAGAGAGAGAGAGAGAGAGAGAGTGTGTGTGTGTGTTAGCTAGCTACGTCAGGACGTAGCGCGCACGCTGCCACAGCTCGCAAGTGCACGCTGGGGGGAGTCTGGAAGAAGAGGACAGAAGTCTAAGTGCGACGCGAGAACTCCACACCCTACGTCTCCTCCTGGAAGCATTCCAGACCTCGCCCGCCTCCTCCCGCCCCAAACACCTGGAATTTCAGTGTCGAAGTCTGGAAGTGAAGGCCTGGAAATACCAGTGATTGATAAAACCAGTGAGAGGGGAGGATAAAGTAGCCAGGATCAAATACCTTAAGAACTGGGGGCAGGTAAACCCTACTGGGAGGGACGTGAGATGGACGACCCAGGTAATTAGCCTTCGACGACCGTACATAAGCTGAAGGCTTGTGCTGAAGGAAGGTGGTGGTTGACAGCTTAACCTTGTTACACTCAACCTACCACTTGGAGAGCTTCGGTCTTGTACAACGGCCTTCTTTCACCCTCCCCTTGCGCGTAGTCGAGGTGGACCTCGAGGATAAAGAAGTGCCAGGAACCGTGGACGTACTTCAAGGGTGACCTCCATCGGCTCTTCTCTCTCCTCCTCCAAAAAAATAGATAGTATGCTTATCGACGGAGCCATCAGGAAGTTCCCTTGGCTCCTGCCTTCCACAGTCATCCTTAATGTACGGGTCAAACTGGTGTTGTTCTAGTGATGTACACAATGTTCATGTGTAGTCATATGTAGCCAGTGCTGGTGTGTGTGTGTGTGTGAGTCAGGTGTTGATATCTGATGATGACTGATGACCTCCACCCCCCGAGACGTACATATATATATATATATATATATATATATATATATATATATATATATATATATATATATATATATATATATATATATGTATGTATGTATTTATTCATTTTTATATTCCTATGAGTCCACGGGGAAAATGAAACACGATAAGTTCCCAAGTGCACCTTCGTGTAATAATCACATCATCAGGGGAGATGCGAGAAAGAAATATAAGTCAGTTGATATACAACGAAGAGACGTAGCTAGGACGCCATTTGGTAAACACGTGATATATATATATATATATATATATATATATGATCCTGTGTTTACCAAATCATGTATATATGATCCTGGAAAGGCATTGATTGTATGAGTCGTTTATGGAAAAGAAATTCAAAGAACGCGATGACGTTCAGGCTCGAAGGGGAAAAAAAAAGATAGCTAGTGTATTGTTGACAGGTAATGTGATATGAGACACGAGTCTGTTGTGATGATGATGGGGGTAGTAGGGTAAGGTGTGGGGTGTGTGGGGGGGGGGGGAGGGGAGGGATATATGTATATATACATATATAACTTAATGCCAGAGGCCGCAATGTCAATATAGCCATGGCTCTGTCAGACGCCTTCAGCCATACTGCCTTAGTCCCTGTTGACTTTGTTGGTTCTGCTCCCGACCGGATTTACAGAGATTAAATCCCTCTCCCCCTACCCCCCTACCCCCCCACCCCCCCTTGGAGATTTACAGGGGGGACTAACGATCCGACGACCAATTCGTCCCTGTCACTGGCTGTGAAGTGCTGGAACGAGATATTTTTTTTTTAGACTGGCGGTTTGTGATGGTGTTATGAGCGAAGGTGTGGTTGTACGTCATCACGGGCGTGGTAGGTTGTTAAGTATGAGGGGTCTCTGAAGCAGGTGTGGGCGTGTGGATAATGAGGTGTGAGGTAATTGTGAAGGTATGGGTGAGGAGTGTGGATAATGAGGTGTGAGGTAATTGTGAAGGTATGGGTGAGGAGTGAGGATAATGAGGTGTGAGGTAATTGTGAAGGTATGGGTGAGGAGTGAGGATAATGAGGTGTGAGGTAATTGTGAAGGTATGGGTGAGGAGTGAGGATAATGAGGTGTGAGGTAATTGTGAAGGTATGGGTGAGGAGTGAGGATAAGCAAAGTCGTGTGAGGGGTTAAGGTTGTAGTGAAAGATGAGAATATGGTGAAGATATTGTGATGGTGAAGTAGATGTGATACGTGGATGTTGTGAGTGTGGAGGTTATGATGAGTGGATTACGTGTAGGTTGTGAAGAATGATGAGGTACGTGAGTACAATGAGTGAAGATGAGTAAAAACAGTGATCATTTAGGTTCATAACAGTGAGTTGTGAATATAAAGTGATGAATTGTATTATTCACTGTCATGGTTGTGAAAATTGTATTAATTAAGTCTTGTCTCCCAGGGACAACTCTAGAACCCTTAGATAAGATGGTCTTGCCCTTTGACCTGACCCTTAAGTGTGAGGTCAGAGGCCACGACCCTCGTGCTCAAGGTGGAGTGGGATGGGTGGGGTGGAGATTTAAATCACCCAAGAACTCGCTACCCTAAACTATCTGTTAGAATAGTTAGCCTAGTCGCTCACTCACTGGCTCCTCTCTCACCACTTTCGCCCTGAGCACAGGGGTAATTGTAGATAGATCAATTAACGACAGGTAATTAGATATTAAGGATTCACTGGACGAAGAGGTAACGACCCTTACCGTTGTTATGTCCTGGCTGTCGCAACTACCGTTGAGTGTGGGAACTGTTGTCATGGACGTATTAACCTGTCGACAGATGTAATTGCACCTTTCAAATTAATGACTTAATTGGGAAATATTCGAGGGATGGCGCACTGCATTAACTGCCAGTTAAATCGTTTACATTTCATCAGGGGGGGCACAAAGGCAGGTGGTGTTTATATCTTTTTTCCCCCCCAGTATTGTTGGCCTCGTAGCGATTAGAATTTGCTTATTTTGCATGTTTGGTATTGATGTTGTAGCCGACTTCGTTGTGGTTGTGATATCCCGAGTTGTGAATATTGTGTGGTAGGGTAACGAGCAGTTGGGTCTGAATATTGTTACCATAGGGGGTTTTGGTAATGGTTGTTCTTGGTAGTTTGGGGTCATTTGTTTGGTGGGAATGGTGGAGATGATGGTGTGGGAGAAGGAGAAGGGTATGGCGTTGGTGTTGGAGTATGTGTGTGTGTGTGTGTGTGTGGTGTATGGGGAAAGATACAAGGGACTTGTGGTGATGGGTTGTGATGGATGGGAAAAGGTTGTGAAAACTGTATGGTGTGGTGGTTGTAATATCGAGGGTTGTAGGCTGCTCTCCTTACGACATGATGACGTGGAAGGGGTTGTGTGTGTGTGTGTGGAGGTTGTGATGTAGAAGGTTGTAGACTGTATGTGTGATGACGAAGAATGTTGTAGTGTGGTGGTAAAGTAGATGGTTATAGGCTGCATATGTCATGATGTGGTGACGTAGATGGTTGTAATCTACATATGTGATGTAATAAGAAGAAGGAATGTAGTTGGTTGTAGTATGTTGTTATCTTGTGGTTCCTGGATGGGATATGTAGATGTAGAAGTTTTTTTTTATGTGTTGATAGGTTTTAAATTCCCTGGGGTTTACTGCAGTGTTTGTGGTGGTGAAGTAATTGTGTGTTGTGTGGTGGAGATTAATGGTTTGTGGTGTAGAATGGCGTTTTGTGGTGGAGGACGGTGGTACGTGTGGTGATCTGTGGTTCTGTGTGGTGAAAATGTGGTGAAATTTGAGATGACACACGTAGGAGTCTGGTATTGTGTGGTGGTGTATGTATGGTGGAATGAAATACATGTATTACTGGATGGTTTGATGTGTTGTATTATGTTGTAGATGAAGACGAATGTATTTGAGGATATTGTAGGAGATACGGAGGTTTTTGGTGACTTAACTTAGTGTTATGCGATAGATACATTAGAAAAAATCAGGTATTCATGTTATTTGAATTGCTTTTTGATGAGGATTTCTTAAAGTGAACATTTAAGTTGTGTGAGCAGGTTGTGTCTGGAGTTCATGTTGGATACATTCTTCTGTACTCACACTGTATCGTTATCCTTACGTATTCAGTTACAGGATTGCTGTAACTGGCCTTCAACACGCCTTCTTAGCCAGGTAGAGCTGTGTGTGCCTCCCTCCTCCATCCTGGCCTCTCTTGATATCCCTAAAAATATCTCCTTCATGATTGGTTGATCACTTGATGAATAGCGTCAGAGGCACCTTTCTGATTGGCTGGATTTCTCCAACGTCACCGGGAAGGGTCTTGTAGTGATGTGATTGGTTGCTGAAGTATTTCTTTTTTTTTCCGAAATGTTTATTTTTTCTTTTTAAGATTCCGTTGAGTCGCGCTGCGTAATTAACCGATAATTGAGCAGTTGATTATATCGTTATTAGTGTAGCCTAAGTTTTAGCGTAATTATAGGTGTTCAGGACGAATAAATCAATAGATGAATTCAAAATATACATCCGATTTGATGATGGTTTTTGACGAGTTCTGACGAAGCGCATCATAAGGAATATATCGATTTACTTTTAGCATCATGTATACTTTAAGTCTTGCTATAGTCGTATAATGTACGATACGTGATTACTACATACACATAGTTATGTATACATATATACATATATATATATATATTTTTTTTTTTTTTTTTTTTTTATACTTTGTCGCTGTCTCCCGCGTTTGCGAGGTAGCGCAAGGAAACAGACGAAAGAAATGGCCCAACCCACCCCCATACACATGTACATACACACGTCCACACACACAAATATACATACCTACACAGCTTTCCATGGTTTACCCCGGACGCTTCACATGCCTTGATTCAATCCACTGACAGCACGTCAACCCCTGTATACCACATCGCTCCAATTCACTCTATTCCTTGCCCTCCTTTCACCCTCCTGCATGTTCAGGCCCCGATCACACAAAATCTTTTTCACTCCATCTTTCCACCTCCAATTTGGTCTCCCTCTTCTCCTCGTTCCCTCCACCTCCGACACATATATCCTCTTGGTCAATCTTTCCTCACTCATTCTCTCCATGTGCCCAAACCATTTTAAAACACCCTCTTCTGCTCTCTCAACCACGCTCTTTTTATTTCCACACATCTCTCTTACCCTTACGTTACTCACTCGATCAAACCACCTCACACCACACATTATCCTCAAACATCTCATTTCCAGCACATCCATCCTCCTGCGCACAACTCTATCCATAGCCCACGCCTCGCAACCATACAACATTGTTGGAACTACTATTCCTTCAAACATACCCATTTTTGCTTTCCGGGATAATGTTCTCGACTTCCACACATTTTTAGTTCATGTATATTGCCTGTAGAATGTTACGTCCCATCGTAGATGAGTTGTGTCTTATCATCTGTTGTAATTACAACTTTTAGATGGAATTGTAAGTGTCTTCTCGACTTATACCATCTTATGGACTTTATTTGGCAGGATTTCTTCAATTAACTTCGTTTAAGAGTCTATAATGCTCCACGTGGTTTCGTTTTCTGAATGATTGTGCTTCATTACGTGGGAGTTCAAAACTGTCACTCGTTCAAATTTGAAAGTTTATTTTTAATGACGGCAAATGTTCCATGGTCGAAGTTGTGGCTGGTCCTTTCAGTATGTTTTCACGAGCCTTGAGCGCGACAGTAAGGCATTTAAAGCACGACGTGACTGACGGTCCTTTGATAATATGTGACCTTTGACTTGACCTTTGGCTTGGTAAGGTAAGGCCCCAGACTCAGCTGTGGGGGTAGAAGCTCTCCCAAAACATCGTAAGGTATACGTAAGGTAAGGTAAGGTCCCAGACCCCAGCTGTGAGGGTAGAAGACCTCCCAAACCATCGTAAGGTATACGTAAGGTAAGGTAAGGTGCCAGACCCCAGATGTAGGGGAGAAGACCTCCCAAACCATCGTAAGGTATACGTAAGGTAAGGTAAGGTCCCAGACCCCAGATGTGGGGGTAGAAGACCTCCCAAACCATCGTAAGGTATACGTAAGGTAAGGTAAGGTGCCAGACCCCAGCTGTGGGGGTAGAAGACCTCCCAAACCATCGTAAGGTATACGTAAGGTAAGGTAAGGTGCCAGACCCCAGCTGTGGGGGTAGAAGACCTCCCAAACCATCGTAAGGTATTAGGTGTGTTTGGTTTGTGTCTATATATTCTCTGGGAGGAAGAATGCATAGTAAGAATAGTTAACTGGTTACCTGATGAAGAGTGACGAGGTTATCTATCGGAGAATAGTGATAATATCCAACATTCCTCATCTATATAGATGGAGACTGAAAAGCAAAAGGCCTCTCCCCACCCATCACTGTAGATGGAGGCGTGATAGTAAGGCAGAAAGCTCCATCATAGATGGAGGCCTGATAGTAAAGCAGAGGGCTCCTCCATGTAGATGGAGACAGGATAGTAAAGTAGATGGTGTGCCGCGACTGTGGTTATTCTGGTAGAGAGAGAGAGAGAGAGAGAGAGAGAGAGAGAGAGAGAGAGAGAGAGAGAGAGAGAGAGAGAGAGAGAGAGAGGCAGTGGTTGGAGGGTAACATTAAGATGGTGCAGGTAATAGTGCCTGAAATCAGAATAACAAGACACATGTGGGCCACTGATACATCGTGAATACATATCCTATACCCGTAGGACACACAGGATGTGTCTGTAGGACCTCTCGGCACACAGGAGTGTCATATGTGGTAGTTTGATATGAGGGTCAGTAACAGTAGGAGTTCTTGAAGGAAGGTCTTCTAAGATATATCCTGTTTCTCCATCACGAGGACATGTCCTTCTTAGGTCATCCACATCGCTTGTCCTTCACACACTTGACCCATTTCCCCTCAGGATGTGAATCCTTTGCATTCAGGATACGTACCTACTTCCTTAAGGACATGTTCCTCCCTCATCAAGGATATCTCGCCCATTTCCCGTAGGATACGTATGCCCTATTGCCTAGGATGACTGTCCTCTGCCATAAGGACAAAAAAAGGATACGATTTTCTTCCTCAAGGATACTCGTTGTTTGGTCGTTTGTCCTCTCTATACACAGAACCCATGGGCTTCCGTGGTGTACTGGTTCGAGTCCTGGGCGCGGCAGTCGGTCTCCACAACCATCCCAGGTGTTCATCCTTTCCCCCCCTCCTCAGGGCTGGTCGATAAATGGGTACCTGGAGTAAGTTGGAGTATGTGTGTGTGTACATAAGAGATAAGGAACATATATATGTCCTGTAAGACACACACACACACACACACACACACACACACACACACACACACACACAGGGTCTGGATTGCAGACCTTTTCGCTGCATTACAGTTTTGCGAAAATTTTTAGCAATGGTGGCTGAGTTTATGCGCTGGTTTATCGTGCGTATAATTCTAAAGGTAATTCCGGGAGGTAATTAGGTAGCTGGATAGTTAAGGAGGGGGGGGAGTGTAATTCTGGGGAGAGGCTGGAACAACACTTGGCTGACGAAAACAGCCTGTTTCCGGAGATCAGCAGTTACCGCTCGTTACAAAAACTTCTAAAGTGAATTGCCTTGGCTGATTTACCCCCGTTGGCATGTTGGATGGCGAATTCTCGTGTGAAATGAGAGGGTCTTTGGTTCGAATCCCGAGTCGTTCATAAATAGCTTCCCAGAACCCCTCGTCCACATGGTAGGTAAGAAAGGCCACTGGAAAGATATATATATACACGGCTGGAAATGGGTTGTGTAAGCAATGCTGACTTAGTGTGTGAGTCACCGTCTTAAATTAAAGTTAGATCACAACGATGTATATATATATATATATATATATATATATATATATATATATATATATATATATATATATATATAACCACAAAGGGTTTTCCTCCGGCTGTAATTTTTAAGCAGTAGCTCAGGAAAACATTTTTTTCCCCCTCTCCTTCAACTCAACTTTGTGAGCCTCTTTTTCCTTCTTTTTTAATCCAGTTTTCTGTGTGTGTGTGTGTGTGTGTGTGTGTGTGTGTGTGTGTGTGTGTGTGTGTGTGTGTGTGTGTCTGTCTCTCTGTCTGTGCACAGTATTTGTTTGTTTGTTTGTTTTTGTTTGGAAACATTTTTAGTCGATTATGTTGATGAATTTTCAAAATTCTTTGGTGTTTGGGATGCGAGCCCTTGCTGTGTGTGTGTGTGTGTGTGTGTGTGAGAGAGAGAGCGAGCGAGAGAGAGCGAGCGAGAGAGAGAGAGAGAGAGAGAGAGAGAGAGAGAGAGAGAGAGAGAGAGAGAGAGAGAGAGAGAGATACGCACTGGTCGGATATACCTTCGGGTGTTATATACTTCGCGATAATGGGGGGTATATTTCACTAACGGTGATGTATACCCCGTGATATGCTAAGCCCCTCCCTCATTTGTCATACTCCTAATTAGCGATGACGAATTGCTGCACGTGCAACAAGCGTGTGCATTGCTGGGGCCCCCCCCCCCCCCCCCCCCTTCCTTCCTCACACACACACACACACACACACACACACACACACACACACATGGCAGTCTTTCACTATAGCCTCATCCCGAGATGGTTTTACCGAAGATGGTTCTTTAAGACGTAAATTCGTAAGGTGGACTCTTGAGGTAGCGAAGGTCGATGCTTGAGCCAGACGAGGAAGGAAGAAGGTGGGTTAGTAAGCGACGAAGTCTTCGGTCGTAAGTACGGTATATGATATGCGAGTTTCGGGGATGCCGGATTAACGAGTCTAATGCCGGATTTATGATTTCGGGAGCATCCGATTTACGAGGTCGGGAAAGCCGGTTTTACGAGTTAGAGATGCCAGATATACGAATTTTGGGAGCGCCGGTTTTTACAAGTTGGAAATGCCGGATATACGAGGTCGGGAATGCCGGATATTGAAGGGAAACTTTCTGTATACCTCGGGAGAAGGTACTTTCGCCGTTCAGTTTTTCTTTTCCTTTTATCAGGGAATTGCATTAACCCGGGGGGGGGGGGGGGGTGATTACATTCTAGACACATTATACGAGATGGTAGTTAGTGGAAACTTGACGTTGCATTAAGGGGATAGAAATATTGCCAGACATTATAGTGTGGAGGTTGTCCTTTGATAGCTTTGTGAGCTGGATAGTTAGCAGCGTTCTCATGATAGTTTGTGAGACGAGGAAGTTAAGGTAAGTTGGAGGGCGAGTGCTCTTCCGAGACTCGTATTTTAAGTTAGAGTTTTGTGGAGAATATTTCTCACGTGTCAGTATACACGAGGACCATACGAATTATTTTGTGTGTAGGAGTTTGTGTGTGTGTGTGTGTGTGTGTGTGTGTGTGTGTGTGTGTGTGTGTGTGTGTGTTTTCTAGGGGTTTGTATGTATCGTATGAGGGTTCCATACATGGTCCATACGTGAGGGGGTTTGGGGTCGGCGTCATTAGGAGGAGGTCAGTATTGTTGTTGTTAATGGCCTGAGCGGAGCAAGGAAAAGGGTTAAAGAAGATGTGTCACAGGTGGATGGGTGGTGATGGCGGGGGGGGGGGGGGGGGGGGGGGGGCGTGGTACAAGCATGAGGTCAAGATGCAAGGCTCTGGAAGGTGGGTTGGGGGGTTTGGAGAGGGGGTTCGAGTATAAGGGGAGTGGTTGAGGTGTGAGGTTGAGTTCAGAGTTAGGGGAGATGCTCGAGGATGAGGTTCACTTGGGAATGAAGGGAGACGCTCGAGTATGAGGTTCACTTGGGAATGAAGGGAGACGCTCGAGTATGAGGTTTACGTGAGGGTGAGGTGAATGCTGGAATGGTTGAGGGTCAGGTGCGCGCGCATGAGGGCGGAGTACAACACACTTCAAGTCCGAGGCGAGTGCTTGAGGACGAGGTCCACCTGAGTGCGAGGGGGTGAGCCATTACATCCGGAGATGGAGACACATTGTCCCCCTTCAAGGAACTACATTCTTGAGGATTACAATGTCCTCTCTGGAGGAGAGATCCCCCCCCCCCCCCCCCCTCCTGCACCACAGCGGTGCCACAGTATGTGGTAGAAAAACACACATTGAACTTTCCCTCAGATTGAACTTGTGCGGTGTTCACCATCCCAGGATGGGAGAGTGGAATAGGGCAAGAGTATGGGAGGGAAAATCTTTTATTTCTAACCCATTCCATGGTCGTGTACCCCGTTTTCGGTCGTGTACCCCGTTTTCGGTGGATTCATGATAATGAGTCAGTTATTCTTGCTAAATGATTTATGGTTTTATGTGCGTGAGCATGGATGGGGAGTAGCTTTCCTCTTTTTTTTTTTATTGTTAGCTGTTGGAGTATAGCTGCTGTTAGCTGGTGAAGTTGAGTAGAATTAAATTTACTGTTAGCTGAGGGAGATTATTTTTGATTGTGTTGGGTATTTGAATTCATTTGAATTATACTTACTGTTACCTGTTGAAGTTAAGGTGGACAAGAGATATTGTTAGCTGTTAGAGGTATATATATATATATATATATATATATATATATATATATATATATATATATATATATATATATATATATATATATATATATATTGAAGGATAGATACTGTTCGCTGCCGAAGTTAGATTGGATTGGAGATAGAAGTTGAATTTGAGTTCGATCACACTGCTAACTGCTGAAGTTATACATTGAGACATGTTGAAATGTGTTTACACGAAGGAGGCCCTTGACTTTATCATGTACTTAACTTGATGGTGAAGCGGATGTGGGATTAGTAAACAGACACCTTCAGGTGCGATAGTGCAGAAGACCAGCTTCAGGTGAGATAGTGCAGAAGACCAGCTTCAGGTGCGATAGTGCAGAAAACCAGCTTCAGGTGCGATAGGGAGAAGACCAGCTTCAGGAGCGATAGTGCAGAAAACCAGCTTCAGGTGCGATAGGGAGAAGACCAGCTTCGGGTGCGATAGGCAGAAGACCAGCTTCAGGTGCGATAGACTGAACACTTGTTGCTTAGGGAAGAACTCGTATTCATTCCTGTGTTTTGAGTAATTATTCGAGTCTGGAAATTATTTCCCGACGAAACTATTCAGTAAATTTGATGTCATTTCCTGAAGAAATTGTAGATAGATTCGATATATTTCCTGAAGAAACTGAGAAGTAAATTTAGTGTTATTTCCTGAAGAGATTGTGAATAGGTTTGATGTATTTCCTGAAGAAACTGTGAAGTAAATTCGATGTTATTTCCAGGAGAAATTGACCTAAGCCACAGTGTTCATTTGGTTCCTTCGGTTGGGTTCGGGTTTGTCTTGCACCCATGCTGCTCAAAGTGACGTCTAAACGGTCTGTTTGATGCTGCATGTTGCATGTCTTATCACATCCAGCGGAGTCTGGCTGATCTGGTCTACGATGGCTGAAAGTGTCAAGTTTTGACTTCTCAAATGCGGCAGCGTTCCTTTACGTGTCTCTTTGACTTGTCGATACGTGGTCGGGACAGACTTCCAAACTCTGGCGAGTCTATTGCTTGACCTAATGCTTGCTGAAGCATGTCTGACTTTCCGTGGCCTCTCATTTGCATACGCCGCCTGCGGTTCTCTGTCGTACCAGCGATGGTTTAGCGATGGTTCATGATGGTTTAGACTCATTAGGTCAATGGGGCAGTGTTTTTCACCCCCTCATGATGTTGTGAATGATCGTGTCTACATGGTTGAAGCTGAGTACCTCAACGATGCAGATGGGGTTGGTGAAGAAGAACCCCCCCCCCAACCCCACACTCGTTTTCTAACTAGTCCCTGGAAGCCTCTGGTGGTCTTGTCTATGGCCTCATGGTCAGCCACGCGTTCGTATTCCATTCGCAAAGGAAAGGAAAAGCTTGGAATGGCCTAAATTTGGTCTTGCTAACGTATGCTATAGATATTGGGAGTATACGCTCAGACACATGGCTACCAGATGTTGCTAATACGTTGAGCATTCTATGACCCCAGTTTATGCTAATACATTCCCGATCGCGTGAGTTAGATATTAATAGCAGTATCGGGAATTATGACGAGGGAAAGGGGTTGGGGGGGGGGCCTTCATTGGTTGTATTTGCGCGATCCCATGACCTCAGGTGAGGCTAGGATGACGATAGGTCGCACCGTCCAGGTCAAGGTGGTGGTTGTGCTGAGGTTATGGAAGGTCAGAGGTCAAGTCGTGTGATGTGAGGTCTGTTCTTGCGTGCTGGTTCGTCCTCTTTTTTTGGGGGGGGAAGGAGAGAGTTTCAGGTATGGCCCCAGGGTGGCCTTTGGTGTTCAGTGAAGGGGTCAGGAGATGGGGGGGCCAGTCACCAGCTGATGGATGTGGGGGGGGGGGGTGTGGCTGTAGACTAGGGTTCAGGTGGAAGTCAAGCAATATGCTCGGGGAAACAAGGTGGAAGTCAAGCAGTATGCTTGGGGGTTGTAGGTGGGGGCTAGGAAGCCTCGGGGATCTGGGTGGAAGCCAGGCTTGCTTAGGGGGATGTAGATGGAAGCCAAACTTGCTTAGGGGGATGTAGGTGGAAGCCAAGCTTGCTTAGGGGGATGTAGGTGGAAGCCAAGCTTGCTTAGGGGGATGTAGGTGGAAGCCAAGCTTGCTTAGGGGGATGTAGGTGGAAGCCAAGCTTGCTTAGGGGGATGTAGGTGGAAGCCAAGCTTGCTTAGGGGGATGTAGGTGGAAGCCAAGCTTGCTTAGGGGGATGTAGGTGGAAGCCAAGCTTGCTTAGGGGGATGTAGGTGGAAGCCAAGGAGCTTAGGGGGATGTAGTGGAAGCCAAGCTTGCTTAGGGGGATGTAGGTGGAAGCCAAGCTTGCTTAGGGGGATGTAGGTGGAAGCCAAGCTTGCTTAGGGGGATGTAGGTGGAAGCCAAGGAGCTTAGGGGGATCTAGTGGAAGCCAAGCTTGCTTAGGGGGATGTAGGTGGAAGCCAAGGAGCTTAGGGGAAATCTAGTGGAAGCCAAAGCAGGCTTGGGCCGCGACCCTCCCCCCCCCGCCCCCCCACCTGTTTTCTCCGGGGGGGGAGGTTTAATGGGGGGGGAAGTGAACGCATCGATCATCCCAGCGTAATGTGAAGAGGATAGCGAACTCGACCCTTGAGTGGGGGGGAGGAGGTGAATTACGCGGAAGTAGAGGATCAATTAGGTTTATGAAGGGGAGATATTGTGGTTATTTTGGAAATATTTTAGTCTTAAGACTTTGACCCGAGAAAGGTCCTTTTTTTTTTTCTTTGGTACTAAAGATAATATCAAATTAATTTTTTGGGTTACATTTTAGTCTAAATACTTTTACCCACTGTTTTTTTTTTTCCGTACTAGATATAAATTTAATTTTTTTTTTGTTAATTGACTTTTTCCAGTGGATGCCTCAAGGTTAATGTAATTGTGTAGTTCAAAATTGAATTTGGGTGGCTCTGAACTAATTTTTAAAAAGGTAATTTTAGAGTAAGACATAAATTTGAGAGTCTGGATGGGTTGTTATTTGCTTCTTAGAGACATGGAAAAAGGAATTTTGTGGTTCCTGTGTTCTGCAGTGCTTTCCAGAAAATGGAAATTTACATTAAGAATGTAAGTCAAACATTTGGATGTCTGGACATGGATCATCCCAAATGTGAATTCTCCTTGATGTATATTGGGAATGTGGAACCCATTTTGTACTCTGGATATTTTGTGGGAGATTGTGAAAGTCCATTGTGACGATGAAGGAGTTTTTGTGAAAATTTCGTGAGATGTAAAAATCACAGTTGTGAAGAAAAAAAAATCTGAATTTTAAAATTTCTGGAAAAAAAAAATTTGGAAGTTTTTGTGAAAATTGGGATTGAAGTTATACATTTGGAAGTTGTAGAAGAATGTAGAATTGTGATTGTGAAATTTGTTGATATTATGGAATTCATTTTTGTGGGTTTTATGAAGAAATGTGGAATCTTTTTTCTTTGAAATTGCTTTTGATATAGAAAAACCGATGTGAGAGAAATCAGCATATGGAATTGTAATTGTGAATTCGTTTTTGTGTAAAGAAGAACGTTCGAAGTAATGAATAATGATTTTGGAAATTACATAGAATGTCATTTTTGCATTAGATGATAAGAAAGGAAAGGAACTGTATTCTGAAAATTGCTAGAAAATGGAGAAATGGGTAATTAGTCTTTTGAAAATTGTCTAAATGGAAAGATTATTATTGAATTGGCCTGAACTATTAAATGATTTAGTGAGATTGTGAAAAGTGGATAAAAGTGATTATAATGATTATAATGTGAAGTGAGATGGATGATGTCAACTTGCAGGAGATTAATAGAATGATTATTGAAGATGTTGGAAATGGATTGATCATTACATGGTTATGGATTATATGATAATTATCTGTATTCCTATTTAAATGATTGCTATTGTGGGAATTACATGGAATATAGTCTTGTTAAGATTAATCGAGATTTGGAGTAATATGATTATTATAATCTAATGGTAATCAGTGATAGAAAAAAATTTGATATGTGGTTTATGGTTGTATGTATTGTCACTGCTATGGGACATATTGGGGTCACTGCTATGGGACCATAGTGATGTACATACTGCTATGGGACCATAATAATGTTCTCACTACTGTGGGATCATAATGCTATGAAAGATTAATTAGAATGTTAGATGTAGATATTGTCTTAAGTTTAGATGTCTTTTGTCTCCAAATGTCGATAATTTTGAATTATAATTGTGATAATTCCTTATCAGTGATTGCTGTGTGGAATCAAGATTATAGACTTATAATAGGTGTGACAAATGAGAATTCTTCTTATGAGTATTGTAAAGTTTGTAGTTTATATTGGAAATATTCCCGGCAAACACAAAATCAATATTGGAATATGTAGTTTGTAGTTTTCACTGGATAGTGTGAATGTGATACCTGAATTCAAATATATATATATATATATATATATATATATATATATATATATATATATATATATATTGGATACAGATTTGCTATTTCAGACATTATGTTGACTGTGGAATCAGTATTGTAAATATATCCTACATTATTCATTTCCCATTCCCCCCCTCCCCCCAAATTTTGCATTGAGTGTGAGAACTGGAGTGCCAATATTAATGTAGAAAAAAAAAGTTTTGAAAACTACCGGCAGTGTGGCGAAAGCATTTTGATATATACTGTATGATATTGAAGCTCTGTTGCTTTAGGAACAGAAAACGTGTGTAGCAAATTTCCCGACTTCCATTTTTTGTATGGAATTTTTTTAATTTTTATATATATTTTTTAAAGATCCTGTGATAAATGATATATTTAAATGTGATTATTGGTATATTAAGAGAATATGGTAATTAGTGATGTGATGAAGACTTGTTTCATACTGATACATTCGCAAGTTGTAGAAATTACTGGTTGCTTGAGAGGTTGTGGAAATTATTGATCTATTCATTATTTCTGGAAATAACTAATTCACAATGATAAGTTGTGTAAATTACTTATGAATTTAAAAATTCTGAAAATTGAACGTATATTTAAAAGTGTAAATTACTGATATTTTTTGCAAATTTTGGAAATTGTTGATGTGTTGAAAGTTGTGAAAATTCCTGATGAATTTAAGTCTTGGTTATTACTGATATATTTGAAAAGTGTTAAGACTATTGGTCAATGTAAAAGTAGTGGAAATTACTAATTTAAATGAAAACTGTGATGATTTTTGATAGATTTTGAAACATGAGGATATTTCTGATGTATAAACAGAGTTTTAGGAAATAAGTGATGTATTTGTAAAGTTGTAGGAATATTATTGATTTATATAAAAGTCGAAGAAACTACTTATATACTTAAAATTCTTAGAAGTTACTTATATATTTAAAAGTTGGGAAATTACTGGTATTTAAGATTTTTGATGGTCGTTGATGTATCTTTGGAAATTATTTATGCATGTAGAAGTTTAGAGAATTACTGATGTTTGTAAAAATTTGTTAAATTGATGATCTTTTCAATTGATGTGTCTGAAAGGTTGGAAATTACTGATGTATTTAAAAGTTGTTTACAGAAGTAGATGTAGTAATGCTGATAGGTTCCTTATTGATATTTTAAGTATACAATCCCGGGAACCCCCTTTTATGGGGGGGAGTAGGGCCTGGGGGAGGAGTAGGGGCTGGAGGGGTGGGGGGTGATGATCCTCCAGCCTCCAAGGCACCCACTCCAATCAGGAGCTGGGAAGTGATGGCGTCCTTTGAAGTTAGGGAAGTTCTTCAGAGGAACAGTATTTCCTTCCGGGTTCGCTGACGACGACGGCGATGGTGTGGCCTTAAGTAAAAAGGTTACTTTACAGAGGTTGAAGTGGAGCCACCTGCCGGCGGAGTCTGGTAATTCCACGGGGGAAATGAGACACGATAAGTTCCCAAGTGCACTTTCGTATGATAATCACATCATCAGGGGAGAGACAAGAGAGAGATGTAACAGTTAGTTGATATAATTATGTGTGTACAGTCAGTTGATATATATATATATATATATATATATATATATATATATATTTCTTGGAGGTTTTTAGATTCCATAGGTTTATCGTTGTCAGTGGATGGAAAAGAGTACTGAGTCTTCGAGGAACTAGTCAGCCCTGGGAACCCGCCTTGCCCTGCTCCTGCATGGAGCGCAGTCTTAAAACTGCAGGAGCCGTATGTAATTAGTCTTGGGGTAATTATAATGGTAATAATGATTTTTAAAAGTTATGGAACTATTTGGAAAGTTTCTGTGATTACTAACATACATTAATGCTTATGGAAATTGCTGGTATGTTTAATGAATTTGAAAATTGATGATACTTTTAAGAACTGAGGAAAATGATGGTATTATCAAAAGTGAAAATTACCAATGTAATTGAAAGTCTTGGATATTACTGGTACATCGAACAACTATGGAAACTTCGATATACTTCAAGATTTGTGGAATTTCTATGCCAAAAAAGTTGTGGAAATGACTTATTTTTGAAAGTTTTGACGAACGTTTTTGAGATTTGTAGAAATTTCTGCTGAGTCCAAAAACTTGAGCAAATTACTGGTTTACATGAAAGTTTTTGTGATGACCGACTCGTTCAGAAATTGTGAAAATTATTAATAGTTCGAAAATCAGTGAAAGTTTCATGAAATTACATGTTTTTAGATAGGTAATTTTGGCATCTTCCATATGTGATGGTTCAGAGATAATGTAATCTCTTATCTGTAAAAAGATAGTGAGGTTCACGTAGCTATGTTAGTGACTGCTGAGTTGAATTCGTGTTATGGTGAAGCGATGCAAGCTAGGTTATATTTGATGAATTCTATGTTGCTCATATGGATGGTCTTGTACGTTGTAAGTGCCGTGTTGTGAAGGATTGAGAGTTGGTTATTAAGTTAAACTCTTCTTATGGTGAAGTAGTGAGTATGAGGTTATGAGTGCCGTGTTGTGAAGGGTTGTGAGTTGGTTATTAAGTCAAACTCTTCTTATGGTGAAGTAGTGAGTATGAGGTTATGAGTGCCGTGTTGTGAAGGGTTGTGAGTTGGTTATTGAGTTAAACTCCTCTTAGGGTGAAGTATGGTGAGTATGAGGTTATATTTATGAGTGGAGTGTTATGTTTCCTGGTGCGCTGATGAGTGCTGTGTTGTGTTCGTGCTGGTTGTAATACACTGGCCAGTGTCATGGTATAGTATTACCCATTGTATTCACCTACGTTGCGTGGCTTTGGTCAGTGAATGTGGAGTTAATAATTGCTTTGTTGAGGTTGTGATTGCGTCCTCGAGTTTATGATTACTGTGATCTGGTGTTGGTTGACGTCGTATAGTTGATGTGTCTGGCGATGGTGTCGCAATACCAGAAACGAACTGATTGGACGCTTGCGGCACAGAAATTTCAACAGCCGCTTAAACGCGATGGTGTATCTGTTTCGTATGATGGCGTCGTCTTTGTCCTGGCCTATGATCTGGTCCTTGACCCGATCTTTAAGGGCTAGGTCGAAGAGAGACCACCTCCCCTCCTCCTCCTCCTCCTCCTCTTCCTCCTCCTTCCTACGCCAGTCATACCCTGGGAGTCATACCGTTGTAGTCAAAGGGTCGTATTTACTGAAGGCGAGAATGGCGGTGTTGAAGCAGATATGTTTAATGCATGATTGACGCGCGAAGCCTGTGTGTTGCCATCATGTGGCTCATAACTGATGATTGGAATTCGAATTGAATTATCGCTCAGTAGGACCTGTTCTCTCTCCCCCTCAGCTCCCTGGGTTGAGGAGAGAGTTATGTGGAAGATGGCAGAGAGCCCCGGGTGTTGCGCTCGTGGAAGATGGCAGAGCCCCGGTGTTGCGCTCTTTTTCTCGCTCAGTGTTGCTATGATTGTGTTCTGTACTGGTGTTTCTGTTGTAGGTGCCTCTGAGGGGTATTTTGGTGCTTGACTTTATGAGAGCATTGTGTTGGTGTGTTTATCTGAGCAGTAAATTTAAGGCAGGCAGGAGAGAGGAGGAGGAGGAGGAAGGGGCAAGATTTTGAAAGGGGTTTCCAGCATTCCAGTCTCTGGGTTATATTCTGTGCACGATGGTGGGATTTTGATTTTGTTCCAGTGGTACTTTATGTCTCCACTGTGTACTGGATTTGGGTATTCGTTCTGTGTTAGTAAAGCAGACTGGAAAGAGAGCTTTTGGACTTCATTTCCGTTTAATTCCAGTTTCATGTGTGTTTAGTTTTGGTATTTTTATTTGTCGTTTTGTGCGCGTAGTATTCTTGCTGTAGATGCAAAGCAGAAGACTTGGAAAAGGATCACTTTTTCGCCACCTCTCTTTCCAGAATTCCAGAGTTGTAACTGAGAGTCGTCCGGGGCCTTCTCTCCTCCCAGCGCTGCCAGACTGGAATATGGAGAAGACTACCTTAGGGGTGTGGAAGAGTGATAGCTGTGTACGATTAATGAATACATTACCTTGTGCAGTGATGAAAGGCTCACTCATGGATACGAGTCTGCTCGTCATTCTAGTCTTGGTGGTTTTCAGCCTTTATCTGATGTGCCTTTCCAGTTTCAACTGATATGGTGCCCCTCCAGTCCTGAGGTGACTTGGTGTTCTAGTCTTCAGCTGATGTAGTATTCCAGTCCCGAGGTTCCAGTTTTAGCTGATGTGCCGTACCATTGTTGAGGTGACTGTGTTCTGGTCTTACCTAACGTGCTGTTCCAGTCTTAACTGGTATAGTGTTCCAGTCTTTCGAGATGATTTGAAAGTTCCACTCTCGACTGACTTCCAGTCTGGTTTCAGGCGATCTGTCAGTCCAGTTGTACCTGACTTACTCCTTCAGTCTTACCTGATTTGTCATTCCAGTCTTGGATGACCTGTCATTCCAGACCTTACGCGCGCGCGCACTCTCTCTTCTGGCACGCAGCGTCTCCCACAGCTTGGTGAGATTGTAAGGCCATAGTGTCTGAAGCAGATCTCTGGAATTGCCTCAGAAGACAGACCTGTACCTCTGAAGACGGATTTATTGCTTGGAACTCTGATATGTGCCTTTGAAGATAGGTATATTGATCTGAAGACACACACACACACACACACACACACACACACACACACACACACACACACACACACACACACACCGTTTAAGAGATATGTTGATTTGAAACCAGATATATTGTTTTTGGGGCAGATCTATATAATTCTAAAGATAGATAATTATATTTGTATAAAGATAGATAATTATCTTTTGAAGACAGATATATATTGCCTTGAACTACCACTAATTCTATGACTTATAATAACTCATCAGTCTCTCATATACCACAAGCTTATATACATGAAGGTACATAAATTTACATGAAATAGTAAATTCTTGGAAGCGAGGTATTGTTGTATTTGCATATGAATTGAGAGGGAAAAGTCTGTCTCACAAAGCTTTGCCTAACGATTCATTCTGTGCAAATAAGAGAAATTGTCGGGAATGAATGTAACAACTGAAGCGTAAGAAACGAATAATGAAATAAGATTTAGGTAGTTCGAATGGAGATGAGAATAGAAGACGGGGAGTGGAGTGATAAGAGAAAACGTAGGTGATCATGCGGAATGGGAAGATAAGAGAGAGGATAAAGAAGTCTTGGCTGAACAGAGATTAGATAAGATATTGTGAGGTGATTTGCCAGTTTACCTATAACGCTGTTTGTTATCAATGTTGGAAAATGACATTGAGGGAGTATTGCCAAGTTGTTCCCATGCACCCCGTTTTCTTTGCTCCCGTTCCTACACCACTTCTCTCACCGAAGCCTTAATTTCAATCCTATTTTTTTCTTTTCTGGCCTTTCTCTTCCCACACTTTCATCCCTTTCCCTCCTCTCTCTCTCTCTCTCTCTCTCTCTCTCTCTCTCTCTCTCTCTCTCTCTCTCTCTCTCTCTCTCTCTCTCTCTCTCACGCAATACTCACGCGATTCGTTCTTCGTTAAAGTCCATATTTTTTTTTTCCTCCCTGCGGGCACTGCTACGCGCCAGCCATGCCCTTTGGCATGATCTCTTCGTAAGTAAATGCCCTTCTCCCCTCTTTCCCCCCCCCCACCTCTCCCCTCCCCTCCCTCCGTTTCCTTGCAGCGATTGGAGAAAGCCCCCGGGGGGGGCGGGCCATCATTCGAATCAAAATGAAATTTCGTGAAGAAGGGGAGTTTAACTGGTGCACGGCAGTAAACATATACCACCTCCCATTTTTCTTTAACCTGTTTGTGGTACTGGACTCATACCCGTATTGACCTCGTTCACGATGGCTCGTTCGGCCTCCATGTCCGTGAACTAAGTGTTTTTAGGCTTGCGCTATAGGTAGGATATATTACAATTAACCCAGCTGTCTGTCCCTATTTTTGAATTGGTGTTTACAGTATGGCATTGATCGTAAGCTTGGGATACTCTCATTGTGTGCAGCGCAGACGCCTCTGTGTAAATAGACACAGACAGGTCAGTGTAAATAAATATATGTACCACAGACGCCTCTGTGAAGGCATTTACACAAAGGTCTGTGTAAAAAGAATTTCTTAGTCTCAGACAACTCTGTGTCAACGTGTAAACACGGACCGGTTCTTTGTCAATATGTAAACACGGATCTGCGTAAATATTTACACTCGGACAGTGGTAAATAGATATGTAGATAGTGATGGTCCTGGTGTAGATATTTAGCGAATACATGTAATATCAAGGGAACTTATGGATTGGGAATATTCACAGTGTATGTGTTGGGTTGGCTGTGTAGGAGCTGGCTTGGGGCACTGGCCCCAATGGGCCTTCGCCAGGCTCATGGTTGTGGGTGAAAATAGATTCCCATGGTTGTGGATGGGTGTCATGGGTGTGTCAGGACATGGGTGTCGTTGGAGAGGGGGTGTGTGTTGTCTATATACAGCCACTTGAGGAGGAACGAAACAGCCCTTTGGTGTAATGTTTTGACCTTTAACTTGACTCAAAGGTGTATATATATATATATATATATATATATATATATATATATATATATATATATATATATATATATATATAATCATACTTTGCTCGCCGTTTCAGTGCTGTAACATATCTCATAACGACAGGAAGGGCACACCCCTCCCCCTCCTGCTGGTTGTAGATCATACGTAACGAAATATGATGAAAATCCAACGCGATCCTATACGGGGGGTGAACTCAGGAGGCAACGGGGGGGGGGGGGGGGCCACCAGCCTAATGGAAATTTATGGACTGTGTGAACATTTGACCGTCCTGTTCTGTTTCCTTATGATGCTGTGGGCAAAGTCAGGGATGAATGTTACCCTGAGGATGTTAAATGTGTAGTCAGGATTGGAAATGTGGATTATTACGTATAATAAGGGTTAGAATGTTGAATCTTACACGGGAATGTCAACTCATGTGTCGTTTGGATCTGGGTGTGTTCCATGGCATATGCAGAGTGCATGAGTGCAAAATTCATGTATATATATATATATATATATATGTTTGTGTTGCTTGAACATGCAAAGGAAACGTGTCGTGTGTCTTGCTTGCTCATATGTTCGTCTCTTTGTGCGTTCATACGTTGGTAGTCATACAGTCTGGGATGTGCATTAGGCTCGTTATGCTTGTTTGTGTGTGTGTGTGTGTGTGTGTGTGTGTGTGTGTGTGGTGATGACTGTCTGTGTCTGTGTGTTGTGTGTGTGTGTGTGTGTGTGTGTGTGTGTGTGTGTGTGTAATTGATATAGTTATAATGTATTGGTCATTTCAATATGTTGTAATCTGGTTTCCTTTTCATGTTATTCCCACTTTCATTATCATCTTTCATATATATTTATTCATTTATCTTTAACCTTGGGTATTCCCCTTGCTTTGGCCTGATGGAGAAGACTTGACCTCATAAAGAAAGCCATTGTGAAAGACGACTTCCCTAAAACATAAGTGTGGGCTGGTAGGTTTGATATTCTACGCCTCATTTAAAGTTTTTTAAGAAGTTATCTTCGTCATTTTGGGGGGAGAGGTTGTATTGTATTTTTTATATGAACTTCAACCAACAGTTGTATTTGACGGGGCCAACAGATGTTGTATACAAGTGTAGCAGTGTGGTAAAAGGTGTCTTAGTTTTTGTTTTCCTTGCTGGTTTACAAGAACTGTTTTGAACGATTTCGAACTGTTTTATGTGGTACGTGTTTTCTTCATGGGTTTATTGATAACTGAAAAGTCATGTGGTTTATCTACGTTTTAGGGGACTGATGGAAAAGTTAGTGAAAGAAAAGATTCATTGGAATGAAGTGTGATTGAAGAGGGTGCTTCACTGGGGGTCGTCTTGAGGTCGTAACTACCTGCTGACGAGGTTAAAAGTGGTCAGAGGGAGTCGTAATGAGTAGGCAGCGCGGAATGAGGTCATCGGGTTGTTAGGGCGAGGCTAAAAGATGTTACGATGACATCCTGTAACCACATAACAGACGCGTAACGAGCGTGGCAGTGAAGTCGTATCGATTTTCCAAGGGTCGAGTTCTGTGGCTCACTGTGCACGACGGTACGACCCTTAGGTACGACGACCTGATTTCTGACCTGACCCTTCAGGGTTAGGTCAAAGGCCAGGACATTATACTCAAGGGTCGCACTGTTGTGTTAAAGGGTCGTACCATCGTGTTCAAGGGTCGTACCGTCGTGTTCAAAGGGTCGTACCGTCGTGTTCAAAGGGTCGTACCGTCGTGTTCAAAGGGTCGTACCGTCGTGTTCAAAGGGTCGTACCGTCGTGTTCAAAGGGTCGGACCATCGAAACGCTTGAAGACCATACCGTTGTAGGGAAAGGGTTAAATTAGAGAGAGAGAGAGAGAGAGAGAGAGAGAGAGAGAGAGAGAGAGAGAGAGAGAGAGAGAGAGAGAGAGAGAGATTGGCCAGTCGGAGGGGGGGGGGGGGGTTTGAGAAGACGGCTTCTTCACTCTTACGAACGATTCATTCGCTGTAGCGAATATCCGGGTTCTGGGTGACCGTGAGTCGGGCTGGATATAACCGAGATCTTAGCAATTAACAACTTGATACAAGTTTTCCGGGCTCATTAGACCCCGAGTGATTGGAATCTGGGCTGTCATCTGGAGATTATATTGATCATCTGAAATGTGGATGATTATATTAATCATCTGAAATGCGGATGATTATACTAATCTGAAATGTGGGTGTGATTATATTAATCATCTGAAGTGTGGGTGTGATTATATTAATCATCTGAAATGTGGGTGTGATTATATTAATCATCTGAAATGTGGATGATTATATTAATCATCTGAAATGGGGATGATTATATTAATCATCTGAAATGTGGATGATTATATTAATCATCTGAAATGTGGGTGTGATTATATTAATCATCTGAAATGTGGGTGTGATTATATTAATCATCTGAAATGTGGGTGTGATTATATTAATCATCTGAAATGTGGGTGTGATTATATTAATCATCTGAAATGTGGGTGTGATTATATTAATCATCTGAAATGTGGGTGTGATTATATTAATCATCTGAAATGTGGGTGTGATTATATTAATCATCTGAAATGTGCATGATTGTATTAATCATCTGAAGTGTGGGTGCGATTTATTAATCATCTGAAGTGTGGGTGTGATTATATTAATCATCTGAAATGTGGGTGTGATTATATTAATCATCTGAAATGTGGATGATTATATTAATCATCTGAAATGTGGATGATTAAAGTTGTTTTGTTGATGGGATCTTTGATAATCAGGGACTTTTATCACGTAAAAGATAAAGGTAGTTATATTGAGTGTTAATTACAAGATTAATTAGTGACTGAAGTGTCCCAGTTTTGATAGATTTTGCATTAGATTATTATTATTATTATTATTATTATTATTATTATTATTATTATTATTAGGATCGGAGCGTCGCAACTTTTGCGTCGAGGAGATGCTGGAGACGCAGCTGGATACGTGTGTGTGTGTGTGTGTTTGTGTACACAGCTCTGCATTTACCTTTTTCTCTCTCTCTCTCTCTCTCTCTCTCTCTCTCTCTCTCTCTCTCTCTCTCTCTCTCTCTGTCACATCGTGAGGGAGCGTCATGCCAGGTGACGTGTGTGTGTGTGTGTGTGTGTGTGTGATCTTGCACGTTTTAATTAACCTTTGATAACCATCTGGGAATTGAATGTTGGGGGGGGGGGGGGGAGTGAGAGAGAGAGATACGGTACAGTGGTGTAACCACCAGGGTGTTGGTTTGACCACGTGACGAAGACGGTACACCACACCTCCCCCCCCCTACCTCCTGACCCCCCCTTCCTCCTGACCCCCCCCCCCTCCTGACCCCCCCTTCCTCCTGACCCCCCTTCCTCCTGACCCCCCCCCTCTCTTCTTCGGTCACCCCCCCCTTCCCTCCCTTCCTGTGGTATGACATTATTCTCGACCCGTTGATGTCTGTTGATGTGTAGCGTCGGTGTTTGATGCTGAAGTCATGGATACGACGGTACGACCCTTGAGCACGACGGTACGACCCTTGAGCACGACATTACGATCCTTGAACACGACGGTACGACCCTTGAGCACGACGGTACGACCCTTGAGCACGACGGTACGACCCTTGAGCACGACGGTACGACCCTTGAGCACGACGGTACGACCCTTGAGCACGACGGTACGACCCTTGAGCACGACTGTGAATAGTTTTAGAATTACTTTAAACGACTGAAAAAAAAGATGTCCTGGATGACTTCGATTGGTAGTTACAACTTTGACACTGACAACCTTAAATGACCCGTGGTAGTTGGTGGGCCTCAGTGCCAAATAACGAACCAACCAGAACACGATGACCTGACCTTTGACCTGACCCCCGGCGTGTTATTATGGAGCACGAGTTTTCACCCTCATGTAATTAACCATCGTCATAATTGACCTTGGGCATTTCCTTTGGCTCTTTGGCAATAACAAGTCTCGTGTTTTTTTTAATGTACCAGGGAATTGCTTAGGGCGCTGAGGAGGAGAAAAAAAGGCGTGTGAAAATAATGTATATTTCCCCCCCCCCCCCCCCCATTGTAATAATACAAGCGTTATTGTATGTATTGTATCTCTTCCTCGTGTTGTTTTGTGTTCGGTTGCATCTTGTATTTGTTCAGTGTACACAACAGTTGAATAATTACATTTTTTTTTAGGATGTGTTTATGTAAATGTGTTATTTCAAAGAGACGTGTGTGTCTGTGTGTGTTGTATGTGTGTGTGTGTGTGTGTGCTTGTGTGTGTGTGTGTGTGTGTATGTCTGTGTCTGTGTGACTGTGTGTGTGTGTGTGTGTGTGTGTGTGTGTGTGTGTGTGTGTGTGTCTGTGTGACTGTGTGTGTGCTTGTGTGTGTGTGTGTGTGTGTGTGTGCCTGTGTGCTTGTGTGTGTGTGTGTCTGTGTGTCTGTGTGCTTGTGTGCTTGTGTGTGTGTGTGTGTGTGTGTGTGTGTGTGTCTGTGTGCCTGTGTGCTTGTGTGTGTGTGTGTGTGTGTGTGTGTGTGTGTGTGTGTGTGTGTGACGCATCAGTAGACCATAACGTGTGGGTTTGCGACGACAGGTAAGTCATTGTGTAAAACACATGGCGGGTAGCGAGACCAGGAATTTATATGTATATCCACTTTGGACCCAAACTGTATAAAGTGCCATAACTTACCCAGCAGCGTAGAGTCGCGTAACTTACCCAGCAGCGTAGGAGTCGCGTAACTTACGCAGCTGCGTAAAGTCGCGTAACTTACGCAGCAGCGTAGAGTCGCGTAACTTACCCAGCAGCGTAGAGTCGCGTAACTTACCCAGCAGCGTAGAGTCGCGTAACTTACCCAGCTGCGTAAAGTCGCGTAACCTACCCAGCAACGTACAGTGTCATAACTTACTCATAACTTACTCATAACTTACTCTCAAATAAAGCTATCATAATTCTCATTTAAGGTACTTTAAGAAATATATAAACTTCCGTGACTTTAATATTAAGGTAAAGCTAAAGAAAATAAAGAGGTTGTCATTATTGTAAGTTGAAGTTAGTAAAGCCTAGGTCGCTTTTTAAGAGCGACGTCATCTAAGGGTAAGTAAAGGACACATGAATTTTGAGAAGTTGATAAAGTCCCTTTATTAAACGCGACCCGAACGCAAGTGTTTTATTAAAGGCGTCACACCACTTGAATGACTACGTAAAGTCATGAAAAGTAAAGTCATGATTTTTCGTGACCAGAGGGATGCAAAACGCCGTTACTTAACGAGTATCCTTAAGTGAGGAGAGCTGAGCCCTCGCTTTTACTTAACAGATCACTTAGAAATGAACGTGTTTTTCTTAACGGGAAATGTAAACCGGTCGCCCAGTAAACTTATCGTCTTCTCCGGTAGCGACTTGTTACGGCCTCCAATTTCCGTTTCAGACGCCCCCCCCCCCCCCCCCCCCGGGCCATTTAACGAAGGGGATTCGAACCTGTAAATCATGAGGCGCTTGGCACACCCCCTCCCCCCCCACAGTGACATTTAAACCCCTCCCCCTCGACCCCCAGCCTCACTCCTCACCTTATTGATGTGGCAGAAGAGACGAAGGAGAGTCAAAGTGGTTTAAGTAGACTTAAGAGTCACTTGCGGGATGGTAGTGCCTGATTTAAAAGTGCTCGTGTTTGGTCATAACTGTGAAGTAAACGTGATCAAAAAAAAGAGGTGTTTTACTTATAGATGTAACAAGGTGTATTCGGGAGCGTTTTGGAGCGCAGCCATACAGCAAATGACTGTTGAAATGGGAGGGGAATGGAATAGAAGACTTGGAAGAGAAATGGGAGGGGAATGGAATAGAAGACTTGGAAGAGTGAGGGTTGATGGGAGAGGTGTCAGAGCAAGAGGGGGGGAAAGAAAAATAAAGGGATGGGAGATAGAGTTAGGAGAGAGAGAGAGAGAGAGAGAGAGAGAGAGAGAGAGAGAGAGAGAGAGAGAGAGGTGAAGGGAACTTGAAGATATTGGACCGAATTTGGACATGAAGGGCGGAATTCCACCCCATGTGCCCACGACAATATACCTTATAGATTTGTTGATCTCTAGTCATTCTTTCAGACTTAGCTATGTATACTTCATCTACATCTGTCATATATGTATATTACTTGTGTATATGTATACAGATAGTGTGTATAGTATGTATTATTAGTGATGTATAGGTGTTCATACTACGTGTATGTCTTGTGTATACGCCTACTGTATTAGAACTCTCGTATGTATAGATTATAGTCAAATGGTGTATAGCAACTGAGATAGCAAGATGTTGTATAGAAGTCCCCAGATGGTGTCTTCCCAGATGGTATGTAGCTTCCCAGATGGTGCCTGCCCTGCGCCAGATGGTATAAATAGCTGTTAAGGGTCATTTTGTAGACTCGCCTGAACATGGTTTAACTTAACCTCAAACAACCCTGGCTCGAACAACTGGCTGTTAGTGTCCGCTGCTCAGGGTGAGGAGAGAAGATTCGAGCGGGATTCGAACCGGTGCCAAGTACAATCACACCCGCTCCCCATTTTCTATCACTTTTACGTACTCAGTATGATCGACCAGCCCCGAGGGGAGGATGAACACCTAGGGTGTGCGTGTGTGTGTGCTTAAACACACACACACACACACACACCCACACACAGATTTGTGTACGTATTTAAACCTAAATGTTTACATGATTGTTCAATTGTTGTTTATTCAGTAAGTGTCACAGTGTTAGCACGTTGGTGTGTAGACACAAGGACTCACGCACAGTTCTGAGTGCTTGTGCTTGGAGGGTCTCTCCCGGTAGTTACCTGGTCGCCCAGCCCCTGTTAACGATCGTTATGAGGCAATTTTTTACGTCAGCAATTGGCATAATTACTCCAGCCGTGGAGGCCACGCCGTTCCAGCCCTTGCTGCCGGTGGACAGAAGGGCGGATTTTTTGGGGGGGTTCGCGAGGCGTTAACGACCGACTCCCCTCCCCCCCTCCCCGCTCCAACGACTTTTCTGACGCTCCTTCGTGCCAGGGAGAGAGAGAGAGAGAGAGAGAGAGAGAGAGAGACCAGGTCGTCCCCTTTTCTTCCTTTTATTAGAAGGCTCTGGACTAGTCGTTTGCATGATGCGTCGTTGGTACAAGGGTCGTTTGTGTGTGTGTGTGTGTGTGCGCGCGCAGGTCACGTGCTGGGTCCGGGACCACCACCTCCCCTCACCCCCAACTCACTGTAGCGCTTGCCACGTATATCCTATTTTAAAGGTCTTTGGTAAAAGGTATACTCGTGTATGGGTATACTAGACCCCTTGTTATACCACGGGTATACCAGCCAAGTAAACTATAATGAGTATACTCGTGTATATATATATATATCACGTCTTTGGTATCTTTATCAGGTAATGATAAAGATAAACATCATAGTTAAGAAAAAAAAGTGGCTTAAAGTAAGTTAAAGATATCTGGATAAGCACATGTAAAGCTGAAACTTAAAGCTTTAAAGCGAGTCATTCTTCTCGTAGGCAAAGCTTAATTGATGTTCTTGGGTAAGCTTGAGAGCGAGTCATCCTTATCTCATAGGGAAAAGCTTAAGTTTTGGGTAAGCTTAAGAGCGAATCTTCCTCGTATCTCAGAGAAAGCTTAAAGCTCCGTTCTTAGGTAAGCTTAGAAGTGAGTCTTCCGTACAAGAAAGCTTAAGCTTGTGTTCTTGGTAAGCTTAACATGGAGTTCTCCCAGCCAGGAGTGAAGCTTAAACTTGTGTTCTTATATCAGCATAGCTTTTAGCTTCTTAAACCTAAGGGTAAAGCTCAAAGCTGGGTTTTTTCTCTCTGGCTAAGCTTGAAGAGAGTTTTCTTTCACACTTAAGGTAAAGCTTGGAATTCATTCATCTCAATAATGACGTTTTCTATTGATATAAAACGTAAAAGATTATTACCGTATCCTCCAGGAAACTTACATCAGCTTTTAACTGTTAATATATATATATATATATATATATATATATATATATATATATATATATATATATATATATATACATACATAGAGAGAGAGAGAGAGAGAGAGAGAGAGAGAGAGAGAGAGAGAGAGAGAGAGAGAGAGAGAGAGAGTTCCTGGACGTAAAATCTAGCTTCTTTTTTTTTTCTACAAGTATTGGCATCGGACTGTAAACGATTTTCAATTCGGGAGCGTAAATTGCTGGAAGGAGATGATTATGTGCGTAAATGTGAGTTTTGTGCGTCCGTATTAAAGACGAGAATAGATGCGAAGTTATGTAGGCATGATCAGGGGCTGTAGCGAATATGAGGATGTGGGGGGGCATTCTCTCTCTCACTCTCTCTCTCTCTCTCTCTCTCTCTCTCTCTCTCTCTCTCTCTCTCTCTCTCTCTCTCTCTCTCTCTCTCTCGTATTCCCCTGTCCTTTCTCTGTTGTTTTCCTGCAACCCTTTCATGGCTACGTCCTCTTTTTTTTGTTTTTCCTTGTTTTTTTTTGTGTTTTTTTTCTTTTTTACTTGCAGCGAGGAAGTAACACCAAAGATTGAACGAATGATTTTTGTGTTCTTTTCATTATATGTGTGTGATGGGAAGTGCGTGTTGTAGACTGGGTTAGCTGCTGGAGGGAGATGGAGAAGGGAAGAATTTGTTGTGGGGAGGGAATAGGGAAGGGGAATGTGTGTATAATAGGGAGAAAGGAAGAGAATGGGGGAGATGGAATGGATAGGAGGCTCAGGCTCAGGGTAAAAGGTATATTAAAAGCTTTATTCCTTATTGGTCAGGTCATGGAACTAGCTATCGTGCTCAAGGGTCGTACCGTCGTGCTCAAGGGTCGTACCGTCGTGCTCAAGGGTCGTATACCGTCGTGCTCAAGGGTCGTACCGTCGTGCTCAAGGGTCGTACCGTCGTGCTCAAGGGTCGTATGCCGTCGTGCTCAAGGGTTGTGCCGTCGTGCTCAAGGGTCGTATACCGTCGTGCTCAAGGGTCGAACCGTCGTGCTCAAGGGTCGTACCGTCGTGCTCAAGGGTTGTGCCTTCGTGCTCAAGGGTCGTGCCGTCGTGCTCAAGGGTCGTATACCGTCGTGCTCAAGGGTCGTATACCGTCGTGCTCAAGGGTCGTACCGTCGTGCTCAAGGGTCGTACCGTCGGTGCTCAAGGGTCGCACCGTCGTGCTCAAGGGTCGTATACCGTCGTGCTCAAGGGTCGTGCCCTCGTGAATGAAGACTTGATAGTTGCTGAAGTATCAAAATTGAGTTTTTCGAGTTTATAACTTGACTATTCAAATGTAAATGACCTTTGTAATTCATAGTCTTGTTTACATGTAGATTGTATCACACCAGGCTCCTCACAAGACTTGTATAATCTTGTTATCTCACTGATAACACAGGTTGCCAGACGTCTCCAGGGACGGGAATTGAATAGTTAAGACTGAAATGGCGTTGTGGGTGTTAACTGCTGATCTCCCTAAAGCATCGTTGTCTTCGCAGATTTTCATTCATCATTTAGTCTTTCGTACCACCCACGAGTCTTGTTTTCTCGCTCGTCTTGCATTCTTCTTCCACCTCAACACCACCCCCCGTTTTCTGTAAGGCGCTTGGCGGAGGGGGGGGTTGTTTCCCCCCCCCCCCCCCCCCAGATCTGTCAATGTCACCGCCTCACTCTGGTTTGATCCATCTTGGCCCAGTCCTCATCCTGAGCTAAACACGTACCAGGAATGGAAGTTTCTTATCCCCCAGCCGAGGTGGTGGCTCCCCCCCCACACACCCCCCATCCCAATCTCTTTAAAGTTATGTGATTATTGGGCGGGGGTGGTTGTGGGGGGGGGGGGGGAGTTGGAGTGGTGGGGTTAGTTAGGGCTGTTTCAGCTGGATCGTTTCACATGTTCTTTGGCTCTCGCGTCGGCCAGGTTTGAGGTGTGTGTGTGTGTGTGTGTGTGTGTGTGTGTGTGTGTGTGTGTAATTACCTATTTGTAATGGACGGGGGAAAGGAGTTTTACACTCGTCCCTTAACCTTGTATATATGTACCATGTCTGTTATCCTGTGTGTAATTGTGTAAGCTTGTTCTATCTGTATACATAAGAGAGAATGGGAAAGAAAACGAGAGGTGGACCTATTCGGTCCTCCATGCTGTGTTGTTATTGTGTGTGTGCGTGTGTGCGTCACACGGTCTGTTGTTGTTCTCTCAGACCCGTTCCCCTTACGAGATGATCGCTCCTCAGGTTTAACAACCCCTAACCACCCTTCCCCTCCTTCCCTTACACCTCTCACTGACTCTCGACTGTCTCCCTTTTATTCAAATTTTTATATACCGTTCATCGTTTCACAGCTTCCTCTTTCAATTTCGTCGTCTCTTCTCTCTTTCTTTTCATCTCTCTCTCTCTCTCTCTCTCTCTCTCTCTCTCTCTCTCTCTCTCTCTCTCTCTCTCTCTCTCTCTCTCTGAGCTTTGTGGATAACCTCTTCCCGTTTTTTTTTCCTGTCTTCGTTTTAGGGCTTTCCACTCCATTTTTTTTTTCTCCTTCTTTCTTGATATTCGTTGCTTCTTTTTTTCTTTCTTTCTTTTTCTACCATCTGTTTAACCCCCACGCCTTCACTTGTCTCCTGGGTAGGCGTGGCTGTGGTCAAGATCCTGGCGTTCTATTGGTCGATTGCACGTCTGGGAGAGGTGGGAGGGGGGAGGGGGGGTTGGTCTTGCTGGGGTCGGGGTGGTGGGGGGGGAGGGGGAGGGGGCCACTTTCTTGCATCGTTGATGCAAAATCGGCAGATGGTTGTGATCATCGCCGCCAGATGGTGCCCGAGGAGGCCGTGGTCCAGGGCGGATGGGAAAGGTGGTGTGGGAGAGAGTGAGAGAGAGAGAGAGAGAGAGAGAGAGAGAGAGAGAGAGAGGGGGGGGGTAGAAGAGGAGGTGGAGGAAGAGGAGGAGGTAGCGGAATGGGTTGTGAGTTGAAGGGGCGGAAGAGTTGAACTTAGGAGGTGGGTGAGTGTGTGTGTGTGTGTGTGTGTGTGTAGGATAGATGAGTGGAAGAGAGTTATGGGAAGGGAGATGGGAGTGGGATAGGGGGAGATGGAGATGAAATGGGAGAGGTGATAGTGGAATGGTTAGGTCATATGTTTCTTATTGAATGATGGGGGAAGAGAAGTCAAAAGGACGCTGATAGTGGATGGGGAAAGGAACTGTGGAATAGTGCCGAGATGGGAGGTGGGAAAGAGCGATGAGGCAGATGGAAGGGGAAGGTCCTGCATGAGGTGAGGTAGGGTGTGAGGGCGTCCCTAGGTATGTGGAGAGCGAGAGGAAGACCCTCATGGTGGAATCAGGAGGGATGATATGGGTCAGTGGCGGGCAGAAAGAAAATGGGATGATGAGGGGCAGAAAGAGAACGGGATGATTGAGGGGCAGAAAGAGAATGGGATGACGAGAGGCAGAAAGAAAACGGGATGATTGAGAGGCAGGGAATGGAAAGAGTTGATTAAGAGGCTGGCGGTGGATTGGTTACTAGAGAGGCACAGGGAGAAGGGCTCTCTCTCTCTCTCTCTCTCTCTCTCTCTCTCTCTCTCTCTCTCTCTCTCTCTCTCTCTCCACTCATTTTTATATATATACATATATCCAAACGACTGTCCTCGCACATGACCTTGGTTCCTGGTCGGGTGGTGGGGGAGAGATGACCTGGAAGGTCAGGTGTCGTCGTTTGAGGCCAGTGTGCTGACGTGCGTCGTCGTCGTCGTCGGGTCACTGTGCTCAATAAGCGTATCGGAAAATTGGGTTTGGTGCTGCGGGGGGGGGGGGGGGTACTGGGGCCTGTGAAGAGTGGGGGGGGGTTGGGGGGTGCTCTCTCTCTCTCTCTCTCTCTCTCTCTCTCTCTCTCTCTCTCTCTCTCTCTCTCTCTCTCTCTCTCTCTCCCCCCGACGAACAGTAGATTAGAAAGGAAGAGGTTGAAGGTTATTGGGGTCGCCGGCTGGTAGCGTAGGCATGACGGGACGACCCTTGAGCACGACGGCGGTACGATCCTTGAGCACGACGGTACGACACTTGAGGACGGCGGTACGATCCTTGAGCACGACGGTACGACCCTTGTACGCGACGGTACGATCCTTGAGCACGACGGTACGATCCTTGAGCACGACGGTACGACCCTTGAGCACGACGGTACGACCCTTGTGGACGGCGGTACGACCCTTGAGCACGACGGTACGACCCTTGAGTACGACGGTACGATCCTTGTGCACGACGGTACGATCCTTGAGCACGACGGTACGACCCTTGAGTACGACGGTACGACCTTTGAGCACGACGGTACGATCCTTGAGCACGACGGTGCCACCCTTGAGCACGACGGTACGATCCTTGAGTCGTGTGGGACGACTTTCTGGTATATCTGCCGTGTCTTCGATCTGGTCCTGCAGGATCCTTTCAGAAACTCCTGTCTGTCGTACTGTAGGGTCGTGCCGTCATACTCTAGGGTCGCACTGTCGTGTTCAAGGTTCGTGCCGTCGTGCTGGAAGGTTGTACCGTCGTGCTCCAGGGTCGTACCGTCGTGCTCCAGGGTCGTACCGTCGTGCTCAAGGGTCGTACCGTCGTGCTCCAGGGTCGTATTCTGGAGGTTCCCTTTGATGCCCGTCATTAGTTCCGTGTTACAGGGAGGCCGACTGTCAATAACATGTTTACATCATTGTTTGCGTTGGATACAGGAGCCTCGTTAGAGATCGTCCTTTAGATAATTCATTAGCTCATAGTTAACGTGATGAAGATGATAATTTGATTATTTATGAGAATGTGGGGAATTATTTTGGCTATCTGAAAGCGATGCTGGATGAGGAAAGATGTGTAAAAGTTTTTTTAAGATCTTGGAAGATGCATACAGGTTACTTTCAGGCTGGCCTGTAGGTGTAGAAGACCTCCCAGACCATCGTGAGGTGTACGTAAGGTAAGATAAGGTCCCAGACCCCAGCTGTGGGGGTAGAAGACCTCCCAAACCATCTTGAGGTATACATAAGGTAAGGTAAGGTCCCAGACCCCAACTGTGGGGGTAGAAGACCTCCCAGACCATTTTGAAGTATACGTAAGGTAAGGTAAGGTCCCAGACCCCAGCTGTGGGGGTAGAAGACCTCGCAAACCATCGTGAGGTATACATAAGGTAAGGTAAGGTCCCAGACCCCAGCTGTGGGGGTAGAAGACCTCCCAGACCATCGTGAGGTGTACGTAAGGTAAGGTAAGGTCCCAGACCCCAGCTGTGGGGGTAGAAGACCTCCCAAACCATCTTGAAGTATACGTGAAGCAACTTTATGGCGAAGACAGATATAGATTAACTGTGATTGCATTCGTTATGAATCGTGCTGTGTTTGCAGCCGAAAAGTTCTGGAACCAAAAGTTATATTAGACAAGCGTAAGAAATATTGGAATTATCTGGACTTGTAAAAAGATGGAATTCTGAGCAATATCTGGAAAGCGACTCTTTCATTTGATGTGTCCAATGAACAGTTTTCTGTCAATTTTTCCTTTATTATACTAAACTTTCTATCATATATATATATATATATATATATATATATATATATATATATATATATATATATATATATATATATATGATATATTTGTATGAGTTCATAGTGAAATGAAACACGATAAGTTCCCAAGTGCACTTTCGTGTAATAATCACATCATCAGGGGAGATACAAGAAACAAATAGTCAGTTGATATTACTTGTATTTAACCTTGAGGACGTGGTATGTATGCTCTGTTGCATAGTGTATTTTAATTAAGCTTTATAAGATAAATACTTTATGACAGAGGCCTTTAAACATGTTTTGATTTTTAGTGAAAAGCGATATTCTGAATATTTTTGAGAAATCCTGGAGTGTGCCAAAGTTCCTTCACCATTTTTCGTAAAATTCATAATTTTGGCGGTTTTTTTTTTTTCTCTCTTTCTTTCCAGCACAGACAGGGAAGAAGACGTTGTTAGGCCTTTATTAAGAGCACGTTGTTAAATAAAACCCATGTTGTATCCTGGGAATTGAAGGTTTTATGCGCTGCATCGCCGGAGCGGTGTACACTGGGGGCGACCTGGTATACGCCAGGCTTTTTTGAGCAGCACAGCGATAATGGATGCGGCGCATGCGCGTGCAGCAGATTCAGAAAATGGTCCTTGATACATTTTCTTCATGCTCAAGTTTCCGTGGGGCTTTCTCGCCTTGTCGGGGTTGTGTGCGGGCGTTGTGAGCAGCCGGGATGCGTGAACTGGTTGCGCATAGCTTAGTGAAGGGGTAACTTAGAACAACAACAACAACAACTACTACTACTACTACTACTACTACTACTACTACTACTACTACTACTACTGCTATTATTACTACTACTACTACTACTACTACTACTACTACTACTAGTACTACTACTGCTACTATTACTACTACTATTACTACTACTACTACTACTTCTACTACTACTATTACTACTACTACTACTACTACTATACTACTACTACTTTCTACTTCTACTACTACTACTACTACTACTACGCTTCCCCGATGATAATCCAAGTGTGGTATCATCATCATAATCACTATTCTCTTCATCCATCCAGATCTTCATACCTCAGTATTTCTCCCCAGCCTGTGCCTTTTGACTCCCTTTGTATCACCTCACCTCCTCCTCCTCCTCCTCCTCCCATCCTCAGCTTGGACTCGTCCTTCCTCAGTGTGTGTGTGTGTGTGTGTGTGTGTGTGTGTGTGTGTGTGTGTGTGTGTGTGTGTGTGTGTATGTGTGTGTGTGTCGCATTCTACTTCTCACGAAGTTCCAGGCCAGTGGGTGTCTTGATGTAATACACCCTCTTTTTATTCCCTGGATACCTCTGTATGGAGGAGGTGGTGCGTCTTCTCCCCTCCCTCCCGTCTGTGTTTCTATCTCTCCCTTCTCCCCTCCTTCTCCCTTCTCCCCTCCTTCTCTCCCCTCCTTCTCTCCCCTCACGTCAGTAACCTGAGTGGCCTCGGACGTCCGTGTTAGCGACGGGTGGCTCGGGCGATCACCATGAAGACGAGGACTGGGGTCCTGTGTTATGGTTAATTTCCGAAAGACCAGAGTCGTGTTCCCTCCGATCTACTGCCTCTTCCCTCGACCTCCCGTGACCTGGTCATTGCACTGCTAATTACTACCTTACCCCCACCACCTCCCCTCCCACCTTCAAGTGCCGGAGTGTGTCTGTCAGTCACGCGGAAGGGCTGGGTGATAAAGGGGGAAAGAGGGAAGACCTCCAAAGCGATTGCGACGGAGGAGCTGAGGGAGTGGGGGAAAAAAAAATGTGTTAGGTTGCAGCGTCGTTTTCTTCAGCTGCGCCGCTTATTTTTTGACATCCCGATCTTTTGAAAGTAAACGAAAGACGTAAACTTACGACCCTTGGGCCACACAGAGGCACGACCTCTCTAAGGTAGACGAAAGACGCAGCGCTTCGACCCTTAAGCACGACAGCACGACCCTTGAGTACGACGATATGACCCTTAAGCACGACGGTACGACCCTTGAACACTTACACACACACACACACACACACACACACACACACACAGCTGGGTGGAGCATCTCCCCCACATAAAGGGGGGGGGGGGAATAGATTTATCAACAAAGTCAGCTGGCGTAAAGAAAACGGCTTGAAGTTCCTTTGAGATTCGAGCCTGGGTCCTTGTAATTCTGAGACGCGTGCTAAGCTTGTGAAGACGTAATCCTTCACGTCAACAGACGACGTGAAATGGTCGGCTGGCGGCGGTGGGAGCGATAGAAAATGGGGAGAGGGAAGGTGGAGAATAGCAACGAATTGTAGAACACGGGAATGCAAGGGACACACACACACACACACACACACACACACACACACACACACACACACACACACACACACATATGTTAGTCTCCAAGTTTCTTTGATTATAAGTTGCTGGAAGGACGGGAGTCCTATCTTTATATGTTTGCTTGTGTTCCTTAAGTTACGAGAGAAGCAAGATATGACTTCTGGCTCTGTCTTGACCCAAGCCAATGTCCCATCTGTTTTTAGCCTCTTCTTGTCCCCAACTTTCCTCGTCCCTGCTACAAGGGCTGTAATCCTACTTGTTCACGTATAATGCTTGAGTGATATGTGAGAACTGACTTTCGGCTTTGTCTTGCCCCTAACTCAGGCGTTTTTTGGGGTAAACTCATACATCTGTCTTGTCTCATACTCTCTCTCCTCCTTCTTAGTTCCAGTTTGCACATGGGTTCCCCCATGCCGTCTGGAAGACCCTGGTAGACTTATGTTATCTTGGAGATTGCAAGGTGAAGGCTCCACGCAGGGGCATTGTAATCATGTACTTCAAATGGTTCGTTCTTTATCTTACGATCTTGTACAGTGAGACCATTGTCTCTCTTGTCATTTTAGTGTTTATCCTGTATTCTGCTACAATACAGCTGTATTACGATCACCCCTTCTGTAGCATATGTAGGATATACTCAAGTATGTAATGACACACTTACTACATACTTAAGAGAATAGTGATGACAGGTCCTGAGGGGCATTGTAAAGTGTTGTGTACTTTTCACTTGTGTTTTGAAGATGTATGTATGTATGTATGTATGGCATCATTTTCATGTCACTGATTGTCATATTGTGACACAAGCAGTACAGTTGTTGTCTCCCCAGCAAACTTCATGGATAAGAGCTTAAAAACTCCCTGGGGTAAAGTTGATGAAGAATCTCGGGGGCTAAAGCTAAAAAGCCTCAGGGGTTAAAGCTATAAGGAGTTAAGCTGAGCCGCTGGTTTTAAGATGAATATGTGGCCATTCCTCACAAGCTGGTACACTTGAAGCTAAGTGTGCTTGTGTTATTATTGTTATTATCATTATCATTATTATTATTATTATTATTATTATTATTATTATTATTATTATTGTTGTTGTTGTTGTTCTTATTGTTATTATTATTATTATTATTATTATTATTGATCCCAATATAGCATTATACACAAACCTAATTTCTCACAACACAGCCAGACTCACTCTTTAATTAATAAGTTACTTTAGATAGAATGGTTGAGGAAATACCCGTTTTTTTCATATATATATCAGAAACAGAAGATACCGTTGTCTGTTAATGAGCCGTTCCCGTAACAGGAGCAGGAGACCCGTTAACGGGAGGATGGCTGGGCCCAGAGGACTGGAAATGATAGGCCTTTATTTTCATGTGTCCAGAATTGCTTTAAAGAAATAGATTGGCCGTCTGTTGTGTGTGTGTGTGTGTGTGTGTTGTGTGTGTGTGTGTGTGTGTGTGTGTGTGTGTGTGTGTGTGCATCTGGCGCCATGGTGTGAGTGTTGTATCACACGACGCGACGACACCGGAGAAAATGGCCTGGCCTTCAGTTGTCCAGCATTTATTTTATGTTTATTTAAAGGCGCTGTGAAAGGCAGGCGGGCGGGAGAGAGAGAGAGAGAGAGAGAGAGAGAGAGAGAGAGAGAGAGAGAAGAGAGAGAGAGACTCTCTCTCTCATTCTTGGCTTTTCGAGAGAGACTTGCACCGTCTTGTATTTCCTGCTTCGCTTTGTGATTTTGTCGCTCGTGTGAACTCTCCTGTTAGGTCCTCCGTTTGTCTTTGCTTCTGTTTATCTCTCCCGTTGGTTTGTCTGTTGTTGCATATATATTCCCCCTCGTGTCTTCGCTCTCCAGACACGTTTCTAAATTTTTCTTTCTCTGTTTCTGTCTTTGTCTTTTTTCTCTGTCTCCGTTCATCTGTTGGCTACGTTTTCATCTGCTTTCCCTCGTAATTTATTCCACTGTGGCTTAAATACATTTACGTCAGCCTCTGGCTTTGTTGTTGGCGTCTGTTGTCCTTGTCCTCCTTCATGTGTTGTCCTTGTCCATGTTCTCCTTCATGTGTTGTCCTTGTTCTCTTTCATGTATTGTCTTTGTCCTTGTTCTCCTTATGTATTGTCTTTGACCTTGACCTCTGCATCTATTGCCCTTGACCTCAGCATCTATTGTCCTTGTCGTTCCCCATCAATTGTCTTTTGTCTTCTCTTTATATTGTGTGGCTGGTGTCCCTCCCCTCCCCTCTCCTCTCCCCTCCTCTCCCCTCCCTTCTCCCCTCTATCTTGCCACCCAATCCCAACATATTACCTCATCACCCAAGTCACTGTTACAATGCTGTCTTGTCAGCGAAGTGCTATTTAACCGAAGGTCCCCCCCCCCCCCGCCCTCCCCCCCTTCTTAATAGTTTTTTTTAAAGGAAGGTTGACGTACCGGGGTGATTACCCCTGGTCATGGTAGGTGACTAGTGCCCCGTGGTTCGTTCAGTCTACCCCCGTGGGTTCCCTGTGGAGATAACTAGAATTGTCAATGAAATCTGGAAAATTCGTAGGTTTTACATATCTGAAAATTGCCAAGATTCGTAAAAAACTATGAAAAAAAAAATATGGTCGATGTAAAATGCTTAATGCGCAAATTAAATTTTGAAAACATTCATTTGATGAAAGTAAACTTAAAACACCGACAAGAAAAGAAATCGCTCGTAATGGGTCGTGAAGATAGTAAATAGCCCTTATTAAAGCTACCTCGCAAAAGGTCCGGGTTCGAATCCTTGCTGTTGGAGGGCATTTATATATATATATATATATATATATATATATATATATATATATATATATATATATATATATATATATATATATATATGGGAGCGGGGGGCTGGCAATTCTTCCCTCTCGTTTTCAATTTTCCAGAAGGAACAGAGAAGGGGCCAAGTGAGGATTTCCCTCAAAGGCTCAGTCCTCTGTTCTTAACGCTACCTCGCTAACATGGGAAATGGCGAATAGTAGGGAAAAATATATAGATAGATAGATAGATAGATAGATATATTGGGTATCAAGAGACTAAGGTACTTTACATTTTAGTATGACTAACAGGGTAATTCCACCCTCCGCCTTGTTTGTCTAGTTCGTGTTTACAACGTGTTGTGATGTCGTGCCGAGGCATCACAATATATGCATGGATCCAGACTCCTGTTTTCGTCAGCCACGTGCACTTACCGCCGCTGCTAATACACTGGGGTTCGAACCCTGGCCTCTCTCGCCTTGGGCGATGTCTCTGCCCGACGGTCGCGTGCGGGGGGTCGTTATGGCGTTGTGAGAGTCTGTTGGTGTCATCGGCCAAGCCCTTCGAGGTCAGGTCGGAAGGTCACGATGTATGGCGAATTGGGTGGTTAAGGAGTGGGAGAAAGCATATTCTCTCTCTCTCTCTCTCTCTCTCTCTCTCTCTCTCTCTCTCTCTCTCTCTCTCTCTCTCTCTCTCTCTCAGGAATATCCTCTCCCCCCACCTCTCACTGCCCAACTGTGTCCGCCGCTCTCACCCACCTCTCTCTCTCTCTCTCTCTCTCTCTCTCTCTCTCTCTCTCTCTCTCTCTCTCTCTCTCTCTCTCTCTCTCTCTCTCTCTCTCTCTCTCTCTCTCTCTCTCTCTCTCTCTGCGAACCTCTTACCGAAGGAGGAGGAGGAGGAGGCCCTTCCTCCTCCTCCCCAGGGGTCTACCTGACGCATTGAACATGTCAGCAGAGCCACACCTTCAGCGCCTCCTGCCGGAGGATTTGTTTCTTGTCCTCCACTCAGCTCTCGTCGTCACGCCAGCCGGAGCCTCACGCCCTCTCTGTGCCTCCAGACGACCCCTTATTAACGCCCTCTCTGTGCCTCCAGACGACCCCTTATTGACGCCCTCTCTGTGCCCCCAGACGACCCCTTATTGACGCCCTCTCTGTGACCCCAGACGACCCCTTATTGACGCCCTCTCTATGCCCCCAGACGACCCCTTATTAACGCCCTCTCTGTGCCTCCAGACGACCCCTTATTGACGCCCTCTCTGTGCCCCCAGACGACCCCTTATTGACGCCCTCTCTGTGCCCCCAGACGACCCCTTATTGACGCCCCCTCTGTGCCTCCAGACGACCCCTTATTGACGCCCTCTCTGTGCCTCCAGACGACCCCTTATTAACGCCCTCTCTGTGCCTCCTGAAACCCCATCTTTCCCCTTGCATCTTTACTGACTTGCATTCCTTCACTGTCAACTTTATTTCCTCACTTCTCTAACCAGCCTATTGCACTCGAGGACTTGCGAAACCATCGTTAGTGTACGTGTGGTGACATAACGAGATAATGACACTCTTCGTTGTCATTACAGAACCATCGTCTCCTCTGTACCAGGATTTCAGTGGCTGTTTCTCATTAGCGAGGAGGAAACCTCATCCCTTCTTCCATATCAACGCCTCGTTAATTGGTCCCCTTAATTGCATATATGAAGTTCCTGACTTGATGAAGAATAGGGAGAAATGCTGCCCCCAAGATCAAGGTTGTGTTATGGTGAGGAGCCGTAGCCCAGAACAGAATGTTATTGCCCCGGTTTACAACACGGAAATATGATATATATATATATATATATATATATATATATATATATATATATATATATATATATATATATCTTTCTTTCAAAACTATTCGCCATTTCCCGCGTTAGCGAGGTAGCGTTAAGAACAGAGAACTGGGCCTTTAAGGGAATATCCTCACCTGGCCCCCTTCTCTATTCCTTCTTTTGGAAAATTAAAAAAAAATAATGAGAGGGGAGGATTTCCAGCCCCCCGCTCCCTCCCCTTTTAGTCGCCTTCTACGACACGCAGGGAATACGTGGGAAGTATTCTTTCTCCCCTATCCCCAGGGATAATATATATATATATATATATATATATATATATATATATATATATATATATATATATATATATATATATATATATATATACCTCCTTGGGTCGTAACTCATTTTATATATTTATTCCCCTTTCTTATCTTATCTTTTCTTCTGTACACTTACATAGACAGATTTAACTCCTTGCGTTAACGAGGTTTCAAGTTTAGCGTTATCTGATAATGGTTTTTAATTGGGGTTTTTTTTTGAGAGAGTTATCTAGCAATGGTTCTTTCAAAGAAACTGGCATTTAATATGGAAATTGCAAGGACGTCTGTAATGCGATCTGCCACGAGTTGAATAGCGATGTGATACTCTCTCTCTCTCTCTCTCTCTCTCTCTCTCTCTCTCTCTCTCTCTCTCTCTCTCTCTCTCTCTCTCTCCTGGGAATGGGTCTTACGGGTATTTTTTTCCTTCTAGTGAAGGTAACTACAGAAGAAGCGTTCTCGACATCACAGTCTATCGGCATCACAATCTATCGACGTCACAATCTATCGACATCACAATCCATCTACATCACAATCTATCGACGTCACAATCCATCTACATCACAATCCATCTACATAACAATCCATCTACAACACAATCTATCGACATCACAATCCATCTACATCACAATCTATCGACGTCACAATCTATCGACGTCACAATCCATCGACATCACAATCCATCTACATCACAATCTATCGACATCACAATCCATCTACATCACAATCTATCGACGCCACAATCTATCGACATCACTATCCATCGACGCCACAATCTATCGACAATGCAATCTATCGACATTATAATCCACTTAACATCATAGACTCCGGTATGTATTAAGCCATTTTTAATCATTAATTACCATCGTTAATTTTTCGGCTTAGTTTGTTTCATGTATGGGAAATGTGATCATCATTATATCCTGTTTGCTTTATAGATATGTTATCTTTATTCTGGTTGTATACATGATTATCTTGATTGTTGGATTATCTGTTATCGTGAATGATTATAAATGTAACTGTCCACTCGATTAACACTGTAACTGGATTATAAACTGATTAACCGGATGATCATTAAAGTAGTTGTTATATTGATCATTTCTGTAACTGGATTATAGACTGATGTCTTTTATGATTATTCATTAATCATCTTGATTAATCCTGGAGCTGCATTGTGAACTCATACCCAGAATGATTATTAAAGTAATTGTCATCATGATTAATGATATCGTAGTCAGGTCATCTTGTAGTCTCAGAATTACATTGAAGAAAATTCCTTGTATTCCCAGAATTACATTGAAGAAAATTCCTTGTATTCCCAGAATTACATTGAAGAAAATTCCTTGTATTCCCAGAATTACATTGAAGAAAATTCCTTGTATTCTCAGAATTACATTGAAGAAAATTCCTTGTATTCTCAGAATTACATTGAAGAAAATTCCTTGTATTCTCAGAATTACATTGAAGAAAATTCCTTGTATTCTCAGAATTACATTGAAGAAAATTCCTTGTATTCTCAGAATTACATTAAAGGCTAGTCCATGTATATCCAGATTTACATTGAAGACAAGTCCAATTTATATTTTTGTGTTTATATTACAGTATATTTATTTAGTGGTGATTAGGCTTAGTTATGTTGTATGCAAATTGGTTCTCTGTTTTTACTGGGTTTCAGGGTTCGTATCCTAATATACGTTTGTTTATAGTGTCGTGTGGAGTGCCAGTATCTTTTTAAAAACGAATCGTTAAGTCGTTCAAGAACCGGGTTGTAAGGGGAATTTGATTTCCGTCTTCGTTTATATTTCTGGGCAATGTATTCTAAACTGGTATGGGAAGCAGGTGTTATTATGGAGATCCTTCAAGCTGACGCGTGATCCAGAGAGCCATTCGGTCATGCAGTGTTCCAGCAAGCCGTTCCAGCGTTCCAGGGAGCTTTTCAGCAAGCCTTTCCAGCGTTCCAGCGAGCCTTTGTAGCGTTCCATCGAGCTTTCCAGCCAGCTTTTCAGTCTTCAGGCGTTTCAACCAGCTTTTAAATCCTCAAGTTTTCCATCCAGGCTTTCCAGCGTTCCAGCAAACCTTCCAGCATCCCAGCAAGTCTTTCCAGCGTTCCAGCGAGTCTTCCAGCGAGGCACTCAGTCCTCAAGCGTTCCAGCCAGAATTTCAGCTTGCCTCCCAGTCTTCCA
>NC_092249.1:2371613-2419113 GCF_036320965.1 Panulirus ornatus | reverse complement strand
ACAGGCACACTCTCCCTCTCTTCCACACTGCTATCTATATCTCTTCATCTTTGCGTCATCAGACCTCTATATGGTCGATCAGTCATTGGTCGATGGTGGTTGAGTGGTTAATAGGTAAGGTTGAGGGTTGGTGTGGGTTCGGGGTAGTGGCTGGTTGGTTAGTGGGTTTGGTTGATGGTTGAGGGAGGGTTTAGAGTGGTTAATAGGGTTGGAAAGGGGGGGGGGGGTTGGTTCATGGTTGTCTGGTGGTTAGGTAGTGGGGGGGGTGAGGAATAACATGGTTGAAATGGATGGAACTGGTGATAATTGTTGGTCGATTGATGGGGGGCTGTTGATGACGTCGCTCTGGGGATAGATAGATGGATAGATAGATAGATAGATATTCTCTCGCGTTACCCATGACTTTAAGGCAAAATCTCTTTGATGCTTGTAGGCGTTTACTCTCTCTCTCTCTCTCTCTCTCTCTCTCTCTCTCTCTCTCTCTCTCTCTCTCTCTCTCTCTCTCTCTTTTTCTCTCTCTCTCCATGATGATGATGGTGATGATATTTTCCCTAAAGTGTTGTTGTTGTTGTTGTTGTTGTTGTTGTTGTTGTTGTTGTTGTTGTTGTTGTTTTTCTCCCTTCATCCTCCTCCTGCCGTCATTAAACCCATATTGCCGGTATGCCCAGAGACGAAAAATGCCATTAGAAAAAAAAGAAAGGCTCCCCTTCCCCTGTGTTTAAAGCAAGGGGGGGTTGAATCCGTGGTCCAAACTCGCAAGGTTGATTTCGACCCCAGGTTGAAGGGGGACTTCAGACCTTATGGCCGTGGATGCGCCTCTCAATGGACCGTGGTGGGGTTCATATGATCAGTGTTTTAGGCATGTTCATGTGGGACTATGAGCCTTAATGAACTACTGTGGCGCTTTTTTGATCCCCTCCCACCACCACAAGCCCTCTCGACACGTCCGTAAAGTCGGTTCGGCGCTGGAGTTCTAAAGGACTGTGAACCTTAATGAACTAGTGTGGCGCTTTCTTGACCACCCGAGCCCTCTCTCGTAATGTCGATTTCAGGCTGGGTTCCAGGAGACTCTGGACTCTGTGGCCTTGAAGGGGCGCTGTCTTGCCCCCTAATGCTCTTATGATGGTGGTAATAAGGTCGTGTTTCAGATGATTTTGCCCCGTTTCGTCGTCCATCTGGCCGGACGGAACGGCTCTACTACGGTGATTAAAATCTCGGTTCTCCCGTTCCGCCGTTTTCTTTTTCCTTTTCTTCTTCGGGAGTTATTCATCGTGTTGATGGTGACGCCCCTGTTCATGGTGTGGGCCGAGACACCACGCCCCCTTACAGGGATCACGCCCACGGATGTAGGGCTGGGCCACGCCCTCCTCTGGAACCACGCCCGAAGATGGAGGGGCCGACCACGCCCCCCTAGGGAGCCACGCCCACAGTTCAGGGGGTCTGTCCGTATCCCACGCCCTTTCTGTGCCTATCCTTCGAAGGTATTCAACATCTACTGTCATCCGTAGACACATCATCCGTCCATCATCCACAACAGTGCCCCGGGTACATCCACACACACACACGGTCATCCACACCGGTACCCTCATCCAGTGTGCATCCATCATAGTCTCTCTGCTTCCAGCTCATCCAGACCCGCGCCAACCTGTTCTCATCCATCCTCACACTCTCCCACTCCTATCCACAAGCCAATCCACATCCAGCACCATCATCCACTTCCACATACAAATGGCGACGTGGATATTTATTTCGGAGAGACTCGCCACCCATATCCTCCCCTCCCTCTGGGCTTCACCTGCTAATTAGAAAATAGAAAGTCTTTTGCAACGGGGCGTCAAAATGGAAGGGGATGTTCGCGTCGAATAGGGATGTATAGGGAAGACAGTAGTATATGCCTCCTCTTTCAGTAACATTAAGCTTCTTTTCATGTCAATTTCCATACCTAGGCCACCCTACTGTGTCTCTTTATCCCTCCCATCCTTTACCCTCTTCCTCTTCCATCGTTGTCCCATATCCTTGCACTCATTTGTTCCCTCCAAGCATCCTCATTCCATTCCCTCGTCTGCCTGTGGGTCCGATCCTCTCTTGCAGACAATTGATAATAATTCAGACAAATGATGATAGATGTCGTCCACTACGTAATTCCCGTAGTGTTTACGTCCCCCGTCGCTCTCCACGTAAACCTCGCCCACTCATCCTGTGTGAGGATAGGTGTAGGGTCCTCTTGGCTTGGGGGATAGATTGGACGATGATATGAAGTGATTTTACGATCGATGGACGAGATCTTAATGGACACTTTGATGGACCGAGAGGGAACAAGGGGTATGGTTAAAAGAGAATTTATGATATTACACTGTTAAGGGAAGGTCCATGATGGATATGTAGGTTGGTATATGTGTGGTCCTCGTGAGTGGCAAGACTATATTTATTGTTGACCCCCCTTCTTGCTCGTTGGACCGTTTGGGAGGAGGGGCTCAGTATTGATGAGTTGATAAAGGTGTTTTGATAGTTAAAGCCGACCGTCTCGGGTAAGCCCGATGGCCTTTTGCAACAGGTGTTGTGTTTCTCGCTTCTCCCGCCGCACCTTTGCCTCTGAGAGTCGCTGGCCCGGATGGGGTCGTCCTGAGATGTGTCAAGATGTTGCGCTGTGTGAGGTAAGCCGTGGCTCAGGGCCGAGATCTGAGAATGTGTAGAATGTCATCTGTGTTATTATGTTGGTTGTGTTCGAGAGTAAGACGTGTATTTATAGTGTAAATGACCCCATCTTTCGATAGGATGGACTGGCTTTTGACCTGACTCTGGATAGTTAGACAGAAGGGTCTGGACCGAGGTACTCAGAGGTCGTACCGTCGTGTTCGAGGGTCGCACTGTCGTGTTCGAGGGTTGGACCGTCGTGTTCGAGGGTCGCACCGTCGTGTTCGAGGGTCGTACCCTCGTGTTCGAGGGTCGCACCGTCGTGTTCGAGGGTCGTACCCTCGTGTTCGAGGGTCGCACCGTCGTGTTCGAGGGTCGCACGGTCGCATCCACGACACAAATGAGAAATAGCTTTATTGATATGATATGAGACGTGTACGTAGCGCTCTCTCTCTCTCTCTCTCTCTCTCTCTCTCTCTCTCTCTCACCCACCCAAGCTTGTTGGCTGCAGGTGGCTCGTGAACAGCCGGCTCCAATTACAGCTTCATCTCCTGTCTTGGTTGTCAATCTGGCGCCAAGATCGGCTCATTGGTCCCTTTGTCCATGTTTTTCCCCCCTCTGAACACACACACACACACACACACACACACACACACACACACACACACACACACACACACACACACACACACACGCACGCACAGGTGGGGATTTACCATGGTACGTGGGTGGGGGTTAGGTGGAAATTACTGATGTACGTGGGATTTTATGGGTTGTGTGTGAGGGGATTATGGTTGTATTTTCCATAGCAGGATACATTCTGGGGTATTAGGAGGTTTACTGTGTAGTGCAGGGAGATAATATATATATATATATATATATATATATATATATATATATATATATATATATATATGTATAGGAAAATATCACAGTTGAGCGCGTAATCAACAAAATTCCTTTTTTATCCACAGAGAAATGAAACGCGATAAGTTCCCAAGTGCACTTTCATGTAATGATCACATCGTCAAGGGGAGATACGGGAAGAAATGTAACAGTCGGTTGATATACAACGAAGAGAGGTAGCTAAGACGCCATTAGGTAAACGAGTATATATATATATATATATATATATATATATATATAGTTCCTAGGGGATTATTTTATAATTGAGGGATTTTGAGGCGAATTTTGGGATTTCCTGGGAAATTGAGAACGTTGGGGAAGTCCAGGGTTAGGTAGAGAAGCGTTTGAACAGGTGAGAGCAAATGACAAAAAAAAAAACCCGTGTGGATGGGGTGGGAAGGGCGTGGAAGGTGGCCCAAGTGTCTGTTAGGGCGTGAAGGTCAAAGGAAGGGAGAGAGGGAGATTAATTGGTCATTCGTCGGGTCGGAAATATTTTATCTGATGACCCTGAAGGGTGGAGGGGAAGTGTCAGGGTCGGTTGAGCCATCCCAGGTCAAAGTTGACGCTTGTGGACAGGGTTTGGGTCCCCTCCCTGTTGTCGCGGTAGTTTCCCGCCTGACGGAGGTAGCGTCGGAGACAGGGGGGGCTTCGAGGGTGGGCGTAGGATGGTGGGGATCTTCACGTAGCTCCTTCTGTTGTTATTTCTGGAGAGTTATGTTAATGGAGGGGAGATTGTCCACCTCCTCCTCCTCGTTCCTGGCTCCTCCCCATCGTAATTGCCCCTTTTACGACCCCCAGGAAATGCGACGGGGGTCTCCTTCTTCCTACTCACAGGGCGAACGTAATGGAGATCGTGGACTTTACGTCACATTCGTAGCGACTTAAGACACCAGGTTAGAGCAGTGGACTGTGGTGGTAATGGTACGTCACATCCTCCTCTCCTTCTCTCTCTCTCTCTCTCTCTCTCTCTCTCTCTCTCTCTCTCTCTCTCTCTCTCTCTCCCCCCCTGCCCGGGTCGCATATGTCAGGGGGTTTGGGTGTTATTGATACGGGGGGGGGGGGGGGGGGAAGCTTATCTCCCGTTCGGTCGTGGGGCGCGGTCAATCGAGATGCGACGGTGATAAGACACGAAGGCTCGGCGTTCAACTCGTTTCTTCCGACTCTACAAATGATTTGCATACACACACACACACACACACACACACACACACACACACACACACACACACACACACCAGGGGATGGTTTTACGACGGTGTCGTAACTCCCGAGGCCTGAAACCTTACGTCTTCTGCAAGGGTACGGGAGACGGAAGGCCTGGTGTTGTAGGTTGTGATTATACTCCCGGCGTTGATGTTGTGGCCGAGGTGGAGCGTGTGTTGTGGTCGTGTCGTGGCAGAGGTGGAGCGTGTGTTGTGGTCGTGTTGTGGCAGAGGTGGAGCGTGTGTTGTGGCAGAGGTGGAGCGTGTGTTGTGGTCGTGTCGTGGCAGAGGTGGAGCGTGTGTTGTGGTCGTGTTGTGGCAGAGGTGGAGCGTGTGTTGTGGTAGTGCTGTGGCGGAGGTGGAGCGTGTGTTGTGGTCGTGTCGTGGCAGAGGTGGAGCGTGTGTTGTGGTCGTGTTGTGGCAGAGGTGGAGCGTGTGTTGTGGTAGTGCTGTGGCGGAGGTGGAGCGTGTGTTGTGGCAGAGGTGGAGCGTGTGTTGTGGGTAGATAGTGGATGGGAGAGTCGGGTTCAGTTTGTGGTTGTGGGTTTATTGGTTGTGTGTTTATTTCTGACTAATGTTCGCTCGACCATTAATTTCACTGGAGTAAAATGACAGTAGCACTGAGGATATTATGTTACAACGGAGTATGTGATGATGACATGAAAGTGAACGAGGAACATTGTGTGTGTGTGTGTGTGTGTGTGTGTGTGTGTGTGTGTGTGTGTGTGTTTATGTGTTGTTCCCGTTACTGTACTCAGATTATAAAAGTGTTGTTCTCAACTCACTGCCTCAGGCTACCAATGACCTTCTCCTGTATCCCGACGAAGAGCATGCGTCACTGCAGATCACTGGTGGCGTGGCACTGTTTCTAGCACTGTTCGTGTGTGCGTTACTCCCTAGTCTCAATTCTGTCTGTTTTTGACGGTGTTTTAGCTTGTCCCTTATCATATTCACTGTTGTGTTGCTCTTCGTCCTTTCATTTTCACTGTTTCTGTCTCTCGTCTACCGTCACTGAGGCCCGTTCTGTCATTTTCACATTTTCTGGCACTGTTGTCCTTGCTCTCACTGTCTAGCTTAGACTTGGTGACACCATTGGCACTGCTATAGTCACTGCTGTGTACCTGCTTTCCCTCCACCGCTAGCTACCATTCACTGCCTGTATCACTGGTCTTTCACTGGCAGTCACTCTTGACCTTTCACTGCCCCTCAGAGAAATCCACTCTCCAGATTCCATGGTTGTATGTTTTTGCAATCATTTTCCTCTACTTCCTCCCTCACTTCGTACACATGATTTACCCATGACGCTCGTTCTCTCGTCAGCTCTGATGACCGAGATAATTGTCATTAAGTTCATTAGGTTGTGTATCGTAGTTATGATGCACACACAACCTGATGGTCGTAGGTCGTGACATGATAATGATGATTATGATAGTGAGGGAATTCATGATTAATTGACCGCATCCAGAGACCTGACGGTACTTTGAGAAATTACGCTACAGAGGGGGTAATATAGTAGGAGGGGGGGGGGGGTAAGGAGGGGGTTTAGATAGTAATTATACATATATTTATGTGGCAGTCCGATGAATGATGATGATTACAGTGGCTTAGATGTTTCTCTCTCTCTCTCTCTCTCTCTCTCTCTCTCTCTCTCTCTCTCTCTCTCTCTCTCTCTCTCTCTCTCTCTCTCTCTCGTAGTGGTGTGCGTTCGAGCGAGGTTGCGATCGACGTGGCTCTTTTTTTTTTTTTTCCCCAGTGCCGAACTGTTAGCCTGGGAACGAGGGATATCCCCATGCAGGTGGTGTAGAGGTCGGCTGGTTCTCTCGTAACGCCTATTGTGACACATTTGTCACCGCGTCCGTGTTCTTCTGTCCGTCCGTCTGTCCGTATCCCCGTGTGTGTCATTGTGGTTATGCCGTCATTCCCAGCTGGTCGTTTGCTCAGACCGGAGGGTAATTTGGTCACAGAGTACCCCAAGGCAGGTCTGGGGTGCCTGTACCATTTCTTTTTTTTCCTGTAGTTACGTTTAGTGAAATAAGTTGTGACAATACAGTCGAATTACAATTAAAGTAATGAAAGGATGTGTTGTTGCTTAAGCCGGTCGTGTCATAAAAGTAATAATAATATGTTTCTGGGACGTATGCCAATGCGGCAGCTGGTGCTGACGAAGCCTGAGTCAGACACGGGGATACGGGCGAGTTGTGTAAAGACCTGATGCCTCCTGGGCTTCGCCGCGTCCGGGTCGCTGTAAATGTCTTCGTCGCAGAGAAAAAAAAAAAAGGGTGTCTTTTCTTAACCCCACATTTGGTGTCTAGTTGCTGGTGTTTCTCCTGGTGATGGAGAATGTTAGGAGAAAGTAATTACCTGCGTGGTGATTTGTAGTGAAAGGATATGGCTGTTAAATCATCTGGTTAATGGAGACTTGATTATCTTGTGAATCTGTGTGATATCTTATGTCCTGATCCTCTTACTTTATAGTACTGTTATCTTGCTTTACCTTATCTTATCTTATGATCCCTTATCTTAAGGATGTCCCATCATATGACCCCTTGCCTTGACGATACCATAACCCTACCATAATGACCCCTTAACTATACCATAACCCTACCATAATGACCCCTTAACTATACCATAACCCTACCATAATGACCCCTTAACTATACCATAACCTTACCATAATGACCCCTTAACTATACCATAACCATACCATAATGACCCCTTAACTATACCATAACCCTACCATAATGACCCCTTAACTATTCCATAACCCTACCATAATGACCCTTTAACTATACCATAACCCTACCATAATGACCCTTTAACTATACCATAACCCTACCATAATGACCCCTTAACTATACCATAACCCTACCATAATGACCCCTTAACTATACCATAACCCTACCATAATGACCCCTTAACTATACCATAACCCTACCATAATGACCCCTTAACTATACCATAACCATACCATAATGACCCCTTAACTATTCCATAACCCTACCATAATGACCCCTTAACTATACCATAACCTTACCATAATGACCCCTTAACTATTCCATAACCCTACCATAATGACCCCTTAACTATACCATAACCTTACCATAATGACCCCTTAACTATACCATAACTAACCTAACAATATCTTAGAAGGGATTAATATGATAATTGAAGTGTATCCCATTAACGTGAAGGTTTATACACGAGTTCATATATCATCTTTAGTTGTTTTAACCAATAAATGAATATATATATATATATATATATATATATATATATATATATATATATATATATATATATATATATATATATATATATATAAACGACTACAGAAAATGGGTTGCCTGGCTGAGAGAGCCTGTGTCCTTGTTAGATTCAATTGTCGTTATGTATTTCTTGTGTGAGAATTGCCCTCCCGCACCAGAAGTCACAGTTGTTTAATGTGATTAGTTAACTTGTTTGCGAGGATGTGTTACGAGTTTGTTAAGGTGGTGGCAGAAGCATAGAAGTGTGTTAGCGCAAGTTTGAATGTTTGTGTGTGTGTGTGTGTGTGTGTGTGTGTGTTGTGTGTGTGTGTGTGTGTGTGTGTGTGTGTGTGTGTGTGTTTGTCCTTTTGTGTTGGGGAGGGGCTTGTGTCACTGTGTTTACATATAAGATTTTTATATTCTCAAAATTGTTCAGCACTCTCTCTCTAACATATGAGATTACATATACCGTGTGAAATATGTAGATTACATATACCGTGTGAAGTATGTAGATTACATATACCGTGTGAAGTATGTAGATTACATATACCGTGTGAAGTATGTAGATTACATATACCGTGTGAAGTATGTAGATTACATATACCGTGTGAAGTATGTAGATTACATATACCGTGTGAAGTATCAAGTTACATTCAGTTTATTCCTGGAAGTCAGGATATGTATTCACAACTCAAAACTGGGAATTGATGTCGTTTTTAAAATTCTTTTTATTTCTTTCATTTCCTTCCTGCTGAAGGGAAATGATTATAACACTGTAGGATTATTGCAGGTTTGTGTGTGTGTGTGTGTGTTGTGTGTGTGTGTGTGTGTGTGTGTGTGTGTGTGTGTGTGTGTGTGTGTGCCCCACGTAGAGTGGGAAGCTGTATGTCCCCATGTAGAAAAGGAAGGAATGAGTCCCATGTATGTAGGGACGATATGTGTCCCCTTGCCCATGTACATAAGGATGTGTCCCATGTACATTAGGATTATGTTTGGCCCCCCATGTATATAAGCAAGATTTGTCTTTCCCCATGTACATAAACATGAGTGTCCTTTATGAGTAATATATGTGTTCCCCATGTACAAAAAGCACGATTTGTCTCTACCCATGTACAGTATATGGGTTCCCCATGTACATAAGCTAGATTCGTATCTCCCATGTACATAAGCAAGATGTGTGTGTCCCATGTACATAAGGTAGATATGTATATCTTCCATGTACATAAGCAAGATATTTGTATCCCACGTACGTAAGCGAAATAGATTTCTCCCATGTACATGAGGAAGGTCTGTGTCTCCCATGTACATGAGCAAGATCAACGTGTTGTGATCAGACGATGGTTATTGATTATAACCCAGAGGTTGTAAGTTAGCATGACAATACCGAAGGTGTAATGCCTTTGTTCATGTCTTTGTTCATGCCAGGTCTTCGTACCTCGTTGTGCCCGTAGCCATGCAGGTCCTTCGTCCTCATTTGCATATTCGAGGAGCATCAATTAGTGACTTTTTTGAGGGGGGGATGAAGGAGGGGGGGTGGGGGAGGGGTAGGCTGGGCGATGGGGAAGGAGTGAGTTGGGGGGGGGGTTGTGACAAGGAAATGGGTGAGGTTGGGGGGGGGGTGTTTCTGGTCAAGGAGAGAGAGAGAGAGAGAGAGAGAGAGAGAGAGAGAGAGAGAGAGAGAGAGAGAGAGAGAGAGAGAGAGAGAGTCAGCTCTCACTCTCTCACGCGCACCACGTTGCTTAGTTGGGAGAGTAACCGGATAGGGAGGGAGAGTAGCTTTGTGACTAACTTCGATGAAGAGAGAGCGGAGTGAGAGTAAGTTAGGGTGGAAGGGAGAGGGAGTGAGAGTAACTTGAGACGGAGGGAGAGTAGTGAGAGTGACGTCAGATGTAGGGAGAGGCGGTGAGAGCAACATTAGATATAAAGAAAGGTCGAGTGAGAGGTGGACTTTGGTGTTTCCACGTGTGGAAGAAATTGAGTGGAATGATGGGTGGAAACGTGGATGAATATGTGTGTGTGGATGAACATGTGGATGTAGGTGGATCATAATTGGAGGTAGACTAGCGAAATAGTGATGGTTGTGGATCTGGTGGCTCTGGTCTCTCACCATCTCGTAGCCCAGCGCGAGCGTTAGGTGGTTAGTTAGATGGCTAGAATCTAACCAGATCTAACTAGTCTTTACACTATTTTGAGCTTGGCCTGGTTATGTATGTATGTATGTATATATGTATGTATGTATGTACATATGTGTGCGTCCCACGTTCGACTTTCCCTCACATGTGTAGGTGGCAGTTTGAGTTCCATCTTGCTGGGTTTTTATAACTCAGGCTTGACTTGCGTAAAGTTTTTTTTTTTTATGTATTAAACTAGGCACCAGGTAGCAGCCCTGGTACTGGCTCGGTTGTTCCTGGAAGGGAATGGTAGTTAGGTCGTGTTTGATAACTACGGTGATTGCTGGGAGAGAGAGAGAGAGAGAGAGAGAGAGAGAGAGAGAGAGAGAGAGAGAGAGAGAGAGAGAGAGAGAGAGTTGTATAGAACGAGTGTTGAAGGATAAAAAGGAGGGGAAGAGGAGGAGTCATTTCCTTAACGATGTGGAACATATATAGATATAGATTTTCTATGACACACACACACACACACACACACACACACACACACTTCAGTTTTCTTGTCTTCAAAGTTCGACGTGGGAACTGCCAGTTACTGCTGGGGTGGTCGTCACACACACACACACACACACACACACACACACACACACACAGACGATGGAAGAAAACGGGGGTGCGGGAGGCAATAGAGTATGGGGTGGGTGGGTGGGTGGTGCAGAGGTGGGTCCTGGAAGTGGAATAAACATTTCCTTTCTCCCTGGGTGGAATTTCATGCACTGCTGGACTCCAGGAAGCTGGACTTGTCCATGGAATAGGGTTGTCTCTTCCCAGAGTCTTATCTGTGTATTAGACAAGATATTGCTTCTTTTTATCTGCCGTGTATATCTATATATCTATCTATATCTTTCCCTTGATATCTCATGTCTATATGTTAGAGTTTTCTTATGAGAGAAATTTCTTCCGTAATTTTATGTATTAGTGTAAAAATTTTTTTTTTATTCGTGTTGGGATTTTTTTATTTTTATTTTTTTTATCTGTCCGTCATATATTTTTAGTGGCTCTGCCCGTTTTATTTGTTTGTTTGTTTGTTTGTTTGTTATCTTATTCATACGTGTTTGCGTGTCTGTAAGAATCAGTGTTGTGTGTGTGTGTGTGTGTGTGTGTGTGTGTGTGTGTGTGTGTGTGTGTGCGCGCGTGTAGACAGTTGTATACCAATCGCTGCTAATAAGGTAGGTGTCCAGGTGTTTAGATCAGAAGATCACAGCCTTAATGCATTCTCTTCATTCGCCCATTAAGACCCATTAACTACCCTATAGGGTCGAGTAGTTCAAAACACACACCCCCTCCCCCCCCCCCCCCATTGCAGACTGATGGATAGCCCCCATGTCGCCCTGTGCCTCCCTATTCCCCCATTACCCATTATGTGATTATTACTGTGTATTTGATTAACTGCTTGAGGACTATTAATATCCCTCAATACTATTTTAGGATGAGCAGTGGAACCTAATGTCTCCTGTTGTCCGCCAGTGGAAACCCTATTGCCCAGTGTAGAACCTGCAGTGGGGGACCCCCATTATCTTCTCTAGGACGTGCAGACGGGAACCATTACTTCTAGGACGACCGTTCGACTGGTTTACCTACACCCAGGGACACCCATTACCCACACTATGGGACCCATTACCCATTTTAGGAGGCGTGTTGGGACTCCTTGCTAAACCTAAGACTCAGCAGTGGGACCCCACACTTAATAGCAAAACTGGAACCCATTCATTTTGCAGCAACAACAGTGGTGTTGGAACCCATTAACCTACCGTAGAGGAGGCAGTGGTGTTGGAACCCATTAACCCACCGTAGAGGCAGCAGTGGAACCCATGAACTTAGGACAAGCAGTGGGGACCCCATTACCCATTCTCTCGTTTGTAGCCAGGAACCCTGTTAGATTTCTGTGTTAAGAGCCCTGTTATGTACAGGAGGAACCCTTATGTTTAGCAGTAGTGTTTCTTTTAAGGTGTTTGTGTTGCGTTGATATAATCTTTGTATTTCAGGCAAATGTCTAGTGTTTTTCCCCTCCCCCCCCAAAAAAAATTGATATTCAGCAGAACAGGGAAGTTATTCTGGGGTCTTTGTGTAGTGTAGGCCTTTGAGAAGTGTTCTGTGTGTTGTTAAGGAGGGGTTGGTGTTTCTGTCGGTAGAGGGCGATCGAGTTGAACCTGAGTGTTGATTTGTGTTGCAGGAGAGTGTTGCTGGCGAGGTAACTACAGTCACCACAGAGGCACATCTTCACTATCAGCAGGCTCAGGTCAGTCTTGGGTCACGTGCTGGTGTTGCGTACATGTGCAAGACGTTGATGCACAGTGTGTGTGTGTGTGTGTGTGTTTTGTAATGACCTTTTAGATTGCCTGTATTGTGTGAGGAGGGAGTTTTACACTCGTGGAGGGAGGCGCCCGCCCCCTCTCATCTCATGTGTGTGCTTGTGTGTGTGTCTGTCTGTGTAAGAAAGAAGAAATCTGTAATGGCATTTATACTGTGTGCGTTTGAATGCAGAGCGAAGTCAGTGAATGAAGAGGCAGTGTGAATGAATGGACGAGTGGGTGAAAGCATTATCATCAGCTAACGCATGGGATTGGATGCTCAAACCTGAGGAACCCAGTAGCATTAAGATTATGCAAAGAGGACTGGTGAAGGAGAGAGACTTGAGTGAATTCAGTGACATGTTGAGCCGTGATTTTGAGACTTTGAGCAGTGATATGTGAGGTTGTGTTTCATCATCACTGTAACTCTTTTAAGTCTCGAGTAAGTGTCTCTCTGAGTTTGTTCGTGAGTTGTAACATTCGAGTGACGTCATAAGTGAGTAAGAGTGTAGTGAAGATAAATCAAGACCATTGGTCATTAAATTCAGTGGGATCTGGAGGCCTTGTGTTTGTGTGTGATATTTTCTCCCCATTTCTGATGACTATGGTAACCCAAATTCCGTATACACGTTACTTTTTATGTATATTTGATCCATTCAATTGCTGTGTTATGTCCCTGTGTATGTACTGATTATGTAGCTCTGGGATTAAGCTTGCTTAATGCTGGTCAGGATTTATTATGACGAAAAATGAAGCTGTGGGGCATGAAAATCGTGTGATGATATAAATTCATACATATGTATTCTAGTATGTATTGTGTATTGTGATCTGTAATTGACTTGAAGGTCTGTATTAAGTGGGGAAGCAGTGTAAGGGTTTGGGAGCAAGGTAATAGTGTCAGAGAAGCTAAAGTGGTTTTTGAATACAGTGTTGAGAAAGATGATTTATGTGTTTTTTAGTTTAGGGTTTATGTATATATTTTTTTTGATAGTGAAGGTGTTTATAGTGACTGATAGTGTTGCTGATAGTGGTAATTAGAAATATTGATGACAGTCGTAATGGTGACGTATAAACTGGTGATTCGTAGTAGTAATATAGGTTTATGACTTGTATTGGCTGATGTGAAGTTGAAATTTTCAAATTTCATAGTTTAAACGCCACACGCAAGTCAAAGTATGATTTATGGTCGTTTTTTACCCACCCACAAAAAAAAAAAAAAACGCATGCAATGGTTTTAAAAGTTCCGGCCTTTTTTTTCCGGAGTGATTGGTGTGGAGGGATGTTAAAAGCAATGTTCATCATAAAAATGAACACTAATACAGCATTAACTTGAACAGAGAGGCTTTTCAACTGTAATGATTCATTTTGTTTTTTTTCATAATCAGGTGATTTAAAGAGATTGACATGTAAAAACTGCAAAGATAGTATATGTGTGTGTGTGTGTGTGTGTGTGTAGAGACGGCGAGAGATGGAAAGCGAAACATAGACGAATATAGCTTGATAATAGAGAGGAAAAGGGTTGTCTCGAGGAGAGAGAGAGAGAGAGAGAGAGAGAGAGAGAGAGAGAGAGAGAGAGAGAGAGAGAGAGAGAGACCCTTTTCCAAAGACAAACACTGATGGACTGGCGAGGCTAGGCAGCAGAGGGAATAAATAATGTAGAGGAAAAAAAAGAAAGTAAACAAGTGCTAAATGAAGGTACGGGTTAAGGTGGCTGCTGTGAGATGAAGGCAAATATTAGACGCGAAACTTGTGTATAGGAGGCCCATCTGGTGGCACTGTGTGTGTGTGTGTGTGTCCCCCAAACGCCTCCTGCTATATAGAGTTGGTAGTATGGTTGGTTGAGGGGGGCGGGGGGGAGGGTGGTTGTTGGGTAGTTAGGCTTCGGGCATGTATGAACTACTGGGGGTCGTGAAGGTCGTTGTAGCCAAGTTATATAGCCACTGGACGAATGAACTTAGATGTGGACGAGTGTAGAAGATGGTTCATAAGACCGTCCACGCGGGTGATCTACGCCTTGTGGTGTGTGTGTGTGTGTGTGTGTGTGTGTGTGTGTGTGTGTGTGTGTGTGTGTCTGGTACCTGGTGAGCAGAACAGGAGCCAGACATTAACGCGGACGAAAGGAAAATCGCCAGGAAGCGACAGATTAGCTTTTGCGAACGTAGATCGGCTTATGTGTGTTGACGGGAGTGTGATTGCTGTGTGGCAATAGATGGGGGGGTAAGAGGCAGGGGGTGTGGTGAGAGGCACGGGGGTGTGGTGAGAGGCAGGGGGTGTGGTAAGAGGCAAGGGGTGTGGTGAGAGGCAGGGGGTGTGGTAAGAGGCAGGGGGTGTGGTGAGAGGCAAGGGGGTGTGGTGAGAGGCAAGGGGGTGTGGTAGGCTTGGCTAGTGTTTACCTGCTCATAATAGTCCTTTTACACGGCCGTCTCTCCCTGAAGCCAACCCCTGTGTGGCTTTTGTTTAGCTTGCCCCGACGACTCCCCCCCAGTACACGACCTGCCCCCCCCCCCCCAGCACACGACCCCCAGTACACGACCCCGTCCCCACGACCCCTCCTCCTCCTCCAGCACGCCTCAACATACGACACCCCAGGAAACGACCCTCGACATACGACACCCCCCCAGCACACGACCCCTGTCCCCTCTCCCCACGACACCCCTCATATTGGTTCTCGTCACATGACCTTGTTTTCCCCTCTGCTGTCGACACCTGATTCCTCTTCCAGGTCTCCCCTCTGACCTCCGCTCTCACAGCATGACCTCTCTCTCTCTCTCTCTCAATATCTCTCCTCTCTCTCTCTCTCTCTCTCTCTCTCTCTCTCTCTCTCACAGCATTACTTCTTTGACTCCGCTCTCACAGCAGGGCCTCTCAGAACACACACACACACACACCACACACACACACACACACACACACACACACACACACACACACACACACACTGCACCGGTGTCCCGCTTCATAATGTTCTTCATCTTCACACCACTTCGCCAGCGTTTATCACCCCACTTCCCGGATCAACCCCCCCCCTCCCCTCCCCCCCCACACTTCTTCACTACCGCATCACCCCGGTAACCTCTCCCCCCCCCCCCCCCTAGCGCCCGACACACCAACCCCAGGCGAACGACGAATGTTGGAGTATCACTTGATGTCGTGATGGAACATTTATTTTTGATCGTTTGCGTTGAAGTTGTTGCTTGATCTGCCCCCCCCCCCCTACTCCCCCCTCTCTTTCCCCCCCCCCACCCGTGTTGACCTCTTGTTTGATCTGCCCAGCACCTGGCCTCACCCCCTGCGTGGTCGCGCTCACAACACCGCCCCCCACTCTCTCTCTCTCTCTCTCTCTCTCTCTCTCTCTCTCTCTCTCTCTCTCTCTCTCTCTCTCTCTCTCTCTCTCTCTCAACCCACCCAACCCATCCCTCCCCTCAAGGCACTTCAGGTGTTCCCTCTCACTGCTTCCCCCGTCTTCTCCCACGGACTGACCGCCCCTCCTCTCTCTCTCTCTCTCTCTCCCCCTTTCTCTCTCTTTCTCTCTCTCTCGTATCGTCTGTTTCACACCCTCTCTCTCTCCTCCGCGTTCCTCTTTCCTCCCCGAAATCTTCCTTCCCTCCCAGCGTCTCCTCCTGGGCCCCATTGTGGTGTAGCTTGACCCATTCTGGTGGCGACACCTCCACAGTTTTCGACCCGGGTTGTGCTGGTCGGCTTTGGACGGCCCGCCTCCTTCGCTTTTGTTCGCCCTTGTTTGGCATCTGTTTAATACATAACCCCGGGGCTGTTCTTAGCCAGGGACGGCTAGTTTTATGGATTTTTGGTATTAATATGTATATATATATTTTTCATCTTCTTTTATCGGGGGGAGGTTATCTCTCTGGTTCTAGTGCTGTTGTTGGAGTATTTCCAGTTTCTGTTAAGGTGTTGTGTCCATGTTTATACGTCTACGGGTGAGGGAGATGCGGTTGTAGGACAGTTGTGGATGACATAAAACGTTTCTAAAAGCTTGTGTGTGTGTGTGTGGGGAGAGAGAGAGAGAGAGAGAGAGAGAGAGAGAGAGAGAGAGAGAGAGAGAGAGAGAGAGAGAGAGAGAGAGAGAGCAATTGTAGGTCACATGAAATGTCTCTAAGCTTGGGTGGGAGTAAGTGTGCAATACCCAGTCCAGAGAGAATGACGAAATACCGAGAGATATGTTAGCCCTGGGGGATATGCATTCTTAAGGGGTTAATTAGCTTCAACATCTCTCTAATTAAGCTTTACCATAAATACTTTTTCCCATAGCGTTGCCCAAGACTAGGGTGCTTCAAATTGGTCGTTAATTTAGTGTTTTGTTTTCCCCCTATGTATTTTACTCATGAATTTCAACTCCCCATCATGTTGATAGTCTTGTGTGTGTGTTTACAAGTCTGGAATCAGATTACGTGTCGGGTTTCCCACATACGTAAATAGATTATCAGTTTTTGAAATCATTGTTAAAGACGTTTGTATAGAAGAATGATGTATAATGTTTCTGATTTATTACGTTACTATGTTTTTTTTTTTTAGGGGTTAATTGCAGTAGATCACAGGAGTGCGGGTGATCTAGTATATGCTGGTAATCGCGAAGAAAGTGACACACGGTTAGTTCCCAAGTGCACTTTCGTGTAATGATCACATCGTCAGGGGAGACGCGATGTAATCATTACACGAAAGTGCACTTGGGAACTTACCGTGTTTCATTTTCCTAGTGGTTATTACAAAATTATATATATATATATATATATATATATATATATATATATATATATATATATATATATATATATATATATATATATACATACGAGGGCATCACAAGTGTAAAGTTTTTTCCTCACAATACACGAATATTGGTGAATCTTGTACACCCATTTATGATGATCGCCTGGACGCCCCTATTCGTACCCATGGCTCACTCTGACACAACAGCTTTAAGTGTGAATGTCGTTTTCTTTTCTTTTTTTCTTTCTTTTTTTTGACTTTGTGGAAATTCTTAGAAGTTGTTGGTGAGCGAAGTGCCTGGATGGATGGCTTCAGTGTGGCAATGAAGAACTTGTTGAAGTTGTTAGTCGAGTGGAAGAATGAGGAGGGATTTGGAGGTGGTGTGGAGTTTGTGTTTTAGGAGGTGGTGTGGAGTTTGTATTTTTTGGAGGTGGTGTGGAGAGTGGGTTTTTGGAGTTGGTGTAGAGAGTGGGTTTTTGGAGTTGGTGTGGAGAGTGGGTTTTTGGAGGTGATGTGGAGACTGGGTTTTGAAGGCTGTGGAGAAACTGGGTTTTGGAGGTAGAGTAGAGGGTGGATTTTGGAGATGGTGGTAGAGACTGGGTTTTGGAGGTGGCATTGATACAGGACTTTGGAGGATGTCGCTCACCATGAACATAGATCCTGTACACTGAAGATACCTTCAGTGTGACATGTTGTGTACGAGTCCTGAACGAGTGTAGGTCATCCTGTGTCATGACCTGACCCCTGTGGTTGATGCTGTTGGGGTTGGTTGTGTATTTGATTTGATAAATATTCTGACCTCGCAGACGAGCTGATGTGGCAGGCGTGTGGTGGCAAGCAGGCGTGTGGTGGCAAGCAGGCGTGTGGTGGCAAGCAGGCGTGTGGTGGCAAGGAGGGGTGTGGTAGTAGTGTGGCAGTAGGCGGGGGGGTTGTGGTAGTAGCCAGGGTTGTAATGGGTTGTAGGAAGCCGCCACAACCCTCTGATGGGACTGTGGCCTCGAATGGTAAACTATAGCAGACTATTGAGGATAGATGACATGTTGTGGAGGCGGTCATACCATACCGGAAGTGTGTCTTTTATAGAACAACCCTTGATGATAATGGTTGTTGTTATTGTTATTATTGTCCTCATCAAAGGGGAGGGTAGGGGCGTGAGTGAGTGAGTCCCCGAACGGCTTCCACCGCCATTTGCTGGAAGTCACGAGGGACTCCGATCGAGTCGGCTGGAAGAGAAGAGAGAGAGAGAGAGAGAGAGAGAGAGAGAGAGAGAGAGAGAGAGAGAGAGAGAGAGGGGGAAGGGGGGTTATTCCCCCCCCCGTGACTTATGCTAACGAGGCTTTCCCGTCAGGTCGAGGGCGAGGGTGGATCATCTGCTTCTTCCCTCTCGCCTCCCGTGGGCAGCGGTGTTGGGGGGTTGCTGACGGAGGGGCAAGGGCAGCAGCAGCAGTGTGGTGGCGGCCGCGCCCTTGAGAACGAACAGGCGGCCCACACGTACATCGACGAGGAAGACTTGGCCCTGGTGGCCGCGTCTGCCCTGCCGGAGATGGAGACGATTGAGCTGGAAGTGACGAAGGACCACCAGGGACTGGGCATCACCATCGCCGGATACGTCTGTGAGAAAGGTAAGCATTGTTGATGGTTCCACGCGGCCTGCCGAACGTCGCCTTCCGCATGATGTTGCATTCTTTAGCTCTTCGCTTGCCACGCGCGATCTGTTCCTTAATGGCTCTCAGTGTCTTCATTTTTAGTTTTCCTCCTGGATTTTTCAGCCTTTGCTTGAATACAAGTCATTAAACTTAATTATTATTATTATTAGTAGTAGTAGTAGTAGTAGTAGTAGTATTCTTATTATTATTATTATTATTATTATTATTATTTTTATTATTATTGTTGTTATTATTGTTATTATAATTATTATTATTATTATTATCATTATTTTGATTATTATTATTATTATGATTATTATTATTAGGATGATGATGATTATTGTTATTATTATACAACATTTGGACCCCTTCCACGGGGCTCCTGGAGTCTGGAGGCTGCACTCCGCACAGGAGCAGGGTAAGGATGAACTCCCATGGAGCGAGATGGTCCACGACGAGACTGTACGCCCTTCCTTCCACTGATACAGTCACGCCGGAAGATAACTTATCGCTCGCGTCGTAAACAACTTCAGACGGAGTCTCGCAAGGCCCTGAAATACACTGAAACTTTCCGACAAATTTGTGCATGAATTTATGATGCTTTGGAGACTAATAGATTACCTCAAGCATACTCTCGAGTGCGTTCGTATTCGCTTGTGAAACATACTTTCGAGTGCGTTCGTATGCGCTTGTGAAACATACTCTTGAGTGCGTTCGTATGCGCTTGTGAAACATACTCTCGAGTGTGTTCGTATGCTTGCACTTACGCCCTTCCTCCCAGACACCTTCGCCTGGCTCCCTTGTGCCATCTGACTCCATCATGTCGAACGATGTAGTATCAGAACTGATGAACCATCCACGTAACTGGTGAGTTGTTAGCGGTACCGTGGTGGAGTGGGTGGCACCCTGACCTCGCACTACCGGTACCAGGGTTCGATGCAGAAGTTAACGATATGTTGTTGACTGTGTATTTTTTCTTTTCAAGTCGTTCATTGATCTGTAAAATCTTGGAGCAGCCAGATAACTCATGTGTCTAATGACCTGTTGACCCAAATCACTTGAAGGAACCTGTCTTGTTTAATTGCCCAACGAAATCGAACTAAATTTGCCGGCCAATTAGCGGAGTTAAGTTAGGATAGCTTCCTCAAGCTGTGGCCAGATGTCATCATAATTGGAATAAAATGACGTGTGTTTATGGCAGTAGATGGACCCCACTCCCAGGCAAACTTGCAGTCTCCCGCTGGTACATGTTTGGATCTCTCTCTTTTTTTATTTACTGTAAAACTCCGGAGTAAACTCTGTGTCAACAGGGCACAGCGAGTTAAACAACTTTGGCTTTTCTGTATTACTTTACACCCCAGATAGATGCGTTTTATTACTCTACACCCCAGATAGATGCGTTTTATTACTTTACGCCCCAGATAGATGCACCTCATGTTTCTTAATCCCTCATAGTTCCACCTCATGTTTCTGAGTCCCTCATAGTTCCACCTCATGTCTTTGAATCCCTCATAGTTCCACCTCATGTTTCCGAGCCCCTCATAGTTCCACCTCATGTTTCTGAATCCCTCATAGTTACACCTCATGTTTCTGACTCCCTCATAGTTCCACCTCATGTTTCAGTATCCCTCATATTTCCCTCATGTCTGTCGTAACCCATACGTACCCACGACACAGCTTCGACTGATGTTTACGGAAACCTATTGCTGAATAAGGGCGTGTATGTGCTCCAGCCGACGTGTTCTATTGTAGGAACAAGTTCCTGTTGTGTAAGGGGTTTTTTGTAGACACTCTGGAGGTAAAAAAATGGGTCTTAATGGAACGAGTCTTTTATCTGTAGGGGATACTAGCTTAAATCACCTGTAATAATTTTTTTAGAGTGAGGGATTTGACTAACGTTGTGTATCGTGTGGTGTGTTGTTATCCAGTTCTACGGGTGGGTAGGGATAGATGGCCATGGAGACAATGTTTTGAGTCCAACCTTCAGCTGTTTTAAACGGTCTTTTATCACCACAGCTGCGTAGGAATCCTTCTACACACACACACACACACACACAGATGAGGAGGGCTTTCCACCCACACACGTCCTCAGCTCACACGAAACAGGATGAATCACCACTTCTCACTCAGTGTCATTAGAATCCACTTCCCCTCGTTTGTCCCTGGTGCGTGTTAGTCCCTGTTGTTGTTGTTGTTGTTTGTTGGGTTGTGTCAGCAGAGGTAAGGTTGTGGGGTTGTGTCAGCAGAGGTGATGGTGTTGGGTTGTGTCAGCAAAGGTGATGGTGTTGGGTTGTGTCAGCAGAGGTGATGGTGTTGGGTTGTGTCAGCAAAGGTGATGGTGTTGGGTTGTGTCAGCAGAGGTGATGGTGTTGGGTTGTGTCAGCAGAGGTGATGGTGTTGGGTTGTGTCAGCAGAGGTAAGGTTGTGGGGTTGTGTCAGCAGAGGTGATGGTGTTGGGTTGTGTCAGCAAAGGTGATGGTGTTGGGTTGTGTCAGCAGAGGTGATGTTGAAATGGAATGTTGTTCAGTTGTTGTTATAGTGATGAAGTAAGTTATTATAGCTAGTGTTATAACATCAACTTTCCTTGTTTGTTTGTCTGGGAAACAAGTTATGATCAAACTTTGTGTTTACTAATTAGGTGGATGATTACGGTCATCAGACTTAATTGGGTCGTCTGTTCCATGCTGGTTTGTGATTGTTTCATGGATGTGGAAGACGGTCGTCAGACGTTGGTTAAGTCAGGGGGTAATTAATGGTGGATTATATGGAACTAAAAGGCCAATATATATCATTAGTCGTAGCGTTAAATGGCCTTTTTTTTTTTTTATCTAAATGTCACAGCGACATTTCATATGTGGATTTTGTGTTCATATGCTCAGGACTAAGTTGATAATGAATGTTTCAAATATATGACAGAATTTTCAAGTTTAGGAGTGTACTGTTAATTAGGTTGAGTTCTAATTAACACGATTCAGCTGTTAATTATAATGGATTCTCATCATTATCAATGATTCGTAGTTCAATTAAAATGTGATTTTTTTTTCTATAGCATAAGTCATTGTTGAACAGATGATATGACGTGGAATGATAACGTAGCTTGTTAAGGGAATATAAAAGATCTTTGATGATGCTGAAATGTTGATATGTTGTTAGCATTGTTAATGTTAACCCTACAGAACATATTAACAGATCTTAGTTGGGCCTAATTGGCAATTAACAGGAGAGATGGTAACCCCCTTGACGGTACAGCACCTTTAAGTACGACGGTACGACCCTTGAGCACAGCGGTACGGCTTTAGAGTAATAAGGTCTGATCGTACCGTCGTGCTCAAGGGATCGTACCGTCGTGCTCAAGGGATCGTACCGTCGTGCTCAAGTGGTCGTACCGTCGTGCTCAAGGGATCGTACCGTCGTGCTCAAGGGATCGTACCGTCGTGCTCAAGTGGTCGTACCGTCGTGCTCAAGTGGTCGTACCGTCGTGCTCAAGGGGTCGTACCGTCGTGCTCAAGGGGTCGTACCGTCGTGCTCAAGGGATCGTACCGTCGTGCTCAAGGGATCGTACCGTCGTGCTCAAGTGGTCGTACCGTCGTGCTCAAGTGATCGTACCGTCGTGCTCAAGGGATCGTACCGTCGTGCTCAAGTGGTCGTACCGTCGTGCTCAAGGGGTCGTACCATCATTCTCGGTGATCGTACCGTCGTGCCCAGGTGTCGCACACCACACCTGTCACCACCACACTGCACTTCACCAACCACTCCTCACTTATCACCAGACTCTGTCACCTGTAAGCCTGTATAATCAACACACACACACACACACACACACACACACACACACACACACACACACACACACAGGTGTAATCTCATCATCAAACATTGCCACCTGAAGGATCGGTTCTCTCATCAGTCAATAGAATTAATTACACACTTGCGTCACACTCATTAGCAATGGACTTTCAAAAGAAATTTGCATTAATTTGACAGTTAATGAGGGTATTGTTGATGGCTGATCCCCATGACATGGTGGCGATGCCTCTCAGTGAATTACCAAGCTGTTAAAGTTCCCCCACACAACATCTACCTGCCATGGACGACCCACCCGACCCCAGACTAGGGTGTGTAGCTGTCCTGGAACATCTGGAATTACCAGCGTGTAAGGGAAGGAAGTCTCCTTTCCATGAAGACGTAGTTAGTTGGTCTTAAGCCAAGCGAAGGGTTTATTAGGAACTCCGGTGAAGACTACCCTGACTACCCTAACTTGAATTGATTGATCGTAACGAGAAAGAAATACCTTTTTGGGCAGTGGGCGTCTGGTGGAGTGTGTCCCACTTGTGAGGTAATGAGATGACTTTCCAGATACAGTAAATGCTGTATTTTCATGGGTTGGTGGGGGGGGGGGGGACTGCTTTCGATAAATACTGTATTATTCTTTGTATTTATCTTGTACTGTTTTCTTTGATGCCATACAAGGGGATGGAAAAGCTGCTTACGAGTCTCTTTAAATGGATGTGTGAGGACGTAAAGCCTGTAATACACAGCTAAGCTTGAAGCTTGTGAAACTTAAAGCTTTTGAATGGCTTTGCTGCTGTACCTCCGCTTGAAGCTGTGAATGGCCTTACTGCTGTCGCCAGTTCAAGCTGAAGCTGTGTCTGGCCGCCTGGCTACATAACCAACCTCTTCGACTGGTTATTTTGCCAGCATGTGTGGCTCTGGATTCATATGTTTTCGAATTATCTTCTGATGTATTTTTTTTTCTTGGCATTGAATGGCATCAGGTTTGGAAGTCTACCATTTTCATACATATCTCACTTATACATATTCATCATCTATCATACATGTTCTTCAATGCATCTGTTATACCTATTTTACCTATCATACAAATTCTTCATCACTCATACATATTCTTCATACGCCAGTCTTCAAGTGGTGTTCAATGTTAGTGTAGAGAATACAAGGGTCGTACCGTCGTGCTCAAGGATCGTACCGTCGTGCTCAAGGACCGTACCGTCGTGCTCAAGGGTGGTACCGTCGGTCGTGCTCAAGGGTCGTACCGTCGTGCTCAAGGGTCGTACCGTCGTGCTCAAGGACCGTACCGTCGTGCTCAAGGGTGGTACCGTCGGTCGTGCTCAAGGGTTGTACCGTCGTGCTCAAGGGTCGTACCGTCGTGCTCAAGGGTCGAACCGACCTTCGTGAGTCAGTGGACGATAAAGACAAAAATATTTTCGTATGGGATGAATACCTAGGCCTCGTTGCTGTGCCCGTGTACACTGAGGGAGCGAGATAAACAGATTGGGTCTCTCTCTCTCTCTCTCTCTCTCTCTCTCTCTCTCTCTCTCTCTCTCTCTCTCTCTCTCTCTCTCTCTCTCTCTCTCTCTCTCTCTCTCCCTGTCTGTTTATCCACCTGTCCATCTCTGTGATGGAACTTAATTAATTACATTACCCACCTTGGCCAGACTGGAGGGGGTGGGTTGCCTTCTCTTCACATCAGGGGACATATTTTCCGTTTTTTTTTCATACAGTTTATAATTATCTTAATGACGGGTTTGATCATTGATCTTACTTGTTCTCAATTTTTTTTCCAATATTCAATGTAACTTTCAAGTATTTCCTTCCAATATTCATTGTATGGCTTTGAATTATATTTTCCCAAATATTCGTTACATAGCTTTGAATTATATTTTGCCAAATAATAATTTTTTCAAGTGTCCATTATTTTGAATTATTTTTTCAGTATTCCTATCATAGCTTTGAATTATTTTGTTCATTATTTAGTACAAAGCTTTGAGATATATTTTTTTCTGTGATTGTTACATAGCTTTGAATTATATTTTCCAGTTATCATTACAAAGCTTTGAATCACATTTATCCAGTTATCATTACATATCTTTGATAATATATCCAGGTGGTTAGGTTAGGTTAGGTTAGGTTAGGTTAGATTAGATTGAATTTAGGTTAGGTTAGGTTAGGTTAGGTTAGGTTAGGTTAGGTTAGATTAGATTGAATTTAGGTTAGGTTAGGTTAGGTTAGGTTAGGTTAGGTTAGGTTAGGTTAGATTGAATTTAGGTTAGGTTAGGTTAGGTTAGGTTAGGTTAGGTTAGGTTAGATTAGATTGAATTTAGGTTAGGTTAGGTTAGGTTAGGTTAGATTGAATTTAGGTTAGGTTAGGTTAGGTTAGGTTAGGTTAGGTTAGATTAGATTGAATTTAGGTTAGGTTAGGTTAGGTTAGGTTAGGTTAGGTTTAATGAAAAATTTGATCACTACTTTTAACAACTGTGTAAGCTTCTGTCTCGAACTTCGACTCAGGTCTGTCAGCCGGCCTTAACAACTTTCGTTTAATTACGAAGTTTTTGATGTATGAATTGGTGTACAGTAGCTGTATGCTGATTGGACAAGGAGTCTGGAGCATAACCTATTACGCCCTTAGTGATGCTGGATGTCAAACTGGCGTTAAAGAAAAAAAGAAAATAACCAACGTGTTTTAAGTTGGACTGGATGTGTTTATATTTTTAGTCTGTAATGTGGATAGAAAATAGAATAAGATTGATTTGCATATCTCGTGTGGTTGGTGGTGGTGGGGGGGGGATGATGGGGGTTCACTAGGAATAGAAAAGGGTCATGTGATACAATTTTTGGAAGGAAATATCGAGTGAAATTGATGTGCATATCTGATGTGCCTGTGGAGAAGGAAAAAGGATGGAGGGTAAGATCTGTGGGCAATAGAAAACGGGTTATGTGGAAACAACTTTTGCGAGTGAATGATGCAATGGGGGTCAGACTGGCCTCCCACTGCAGTGGAGGTCAGACTGGCCTCCCACTGCAGTGGGGGTCAGACTGGCCTCCCATTGCAGTGGGGGTCAGACTGGCCTCCCACTACAGTGGGTTGTGGAGGTCGTCCCCACAATGCCACTAGGTCGCAAAGGCTGGGTGGTGGCCGCCCAGAGATGTGGTTCCCCACTTTTATTTTTTTCTCTCTCTCTTTTGCAGCGCAGGTGTGGAGGCGCTACCACTGATTAGGGGGAAATGGACCCCACCCTCTTGTGTAGCCATGTTGGGGATCGTATGTTTATACGGGTCAATAAACAGATGGTCTCTTTATTAAGACGTATGAACCCGTTATTCCGACAGTGAGCCATAAATTACCTTGAACGTACGATAAATCGTCGTAAATTATCGTATGAATTTGATGAAGTATCGCACTAGCTCCTTATTTATCGTAAAGGCCTACGTAGGCTATCGTACGTTGTGTACCATAATTATTTATCTCTCTCTCTCTCCCCCACGGACCATCCCTGACAGAGGTACCGTCTGTATCCCAGGTACCGTACCGTCTGTATCCCAGGTACCGTACCGTCTGTATCCCAGGTACCGTACCGTACCGTCTGTATCCCAGGTACCGTACCGTACCGTCTGTATCCCAGGTACAGTACCGTCTGTATCCCAGGTACAGTACCGTCTGTATCCCTCGCATCTTCGCTGACAGTAAAGCCAAATATCGCTCTCCAAACTTTGGTAGGCTGGGCGAAATACACATGAGCCTTCTCCCTGTGTGTGTGTGTGTGTGTGTGTGTGTGTGTGTGTGTGTGTGTGTGTGTGTGTGTGTGTGTGTCAGACACGACTGTACAGTAGATAATCCACCATTTGTTGTGTCGTGACATTAACTGATGTTTTCCCCCCCCCAAAAAAAAAAAGACGAAGAAATCCCTCGAGTGTGTCTTCAGTCAAGGTTGACTTGCACACACACCCACACGTTCGAGTGTGTACTCGAGGTCTTGTGTATCTTCTTGTAAGAAAACTCTGTGGTTTTCTTGTCGTCTCGAGGCTCAAGACTCGAATCCAACTCGGCCAGTGTGGACCAGGTGTCCTTCAAGGCTGCCTGCTGTTGCCGGTGTCCCCTTTTGTTTTACGTTCTTTTCTTCAGAGGAGAGTAATGTTGTTTTTTGGGGGTCCTTTTTCTTCGTTGGTCTTTCAAAGTGTTTTGCTCTTCATATGAACAAGTAGTATACACTACGTTACTGCTGTGAACAGCTAGGATACAACCAGCTCTGTTGTTGCTATATAAGTCTTGTAGTGTTGTATGAAGGTACTCCCGCACTCTACTGGTGCGAGAGTAGAGGACAGACCAACGCCAGAAGGCTTGGCGTGTGTGTGTGTGTGTGGCGGGACGGGAGTGGCACTTGCCCCTAATCGCCAGGCTTGGCGTGAAGTAGCCCAGAGACGCGCCAGTCAACACGGGGTGTGCGCCATCGACCGCGAAACTATCATCCAGTGAATTTTTTTCCGTGTTTTAGTTTATCGCGTCCTCCTGGAAGTCCAGGAATGGTGGAGGGAAGTCCTGGAATGGTGGAGAAGAGTCCAGGAATGGTGGAGAAGAGTCTAGGAATGGTGGAGAGAGGATGGAGAATGAAATGTGTAGTGGCGCAAGGCAGAAAGAGACTATATTAGTCCGTGGAGGAGAAGAGATAGTATCAAGTGTGTTGGAGAAGCCTGATGAAGATGGTGATGGAGAGGGATGCCCAGTAGTGGTGGAGATAACATTAACGTAAACCCTGGAATATTAATATTCAAAACGACTCACTTGCTTCTTATGAAGTTCAACGCCGTTGCCTCGTTTTAATACGTTTAACGAGAGATGTTTAAGTCTGCCCGGGTCGTGTAGGGAATTAAACCCACTGTACTTAAAGGTCTTGAGAGCCTTCTAGTGTGTGGATATATCAGCTTTGTTAAGCTGTTCCCGGCTTGTGTGGGTCACATAAGCTGTGCCCACGGAGACAGTAGGCCAGGTATTACAGCTTAAAGCTTAGTTTAGAACTGGTCTCAGTGCGTCTTACCTTACTACGTTCGTCGTAAGGAATTCTTTTTGCTGTTTTGAGGGGAACTTCACGTCAGACGTCGCCAAGATGGCCGGCCGACATGTCTCGGGTCGTTCTTTTAAGTGTCAGTTTTCCGTGCGGTTCTTTTAAGAAATGTCTCTGGTACAGTTTCAGTCTGTGGAGGCATTCTAGAACGTCCCCGATTGCAATTTTTGTTAGCGTTGTCATGATAAGGATGATAATAAACAGTAATGATAATGAAAATGGTGGTAGTAATGATAATGATTATAATTATAATTAACGGGTGATTTTAAGGAAGCCAAATTGTTGTGCGTACATTCATTTTTTTCTTATGTTTGTTGCCAACGTTTCGTTATTAAGTTTGAGTTAGTGATTTACGATGGACGTAGTGTGACCCTTATGACATACGGGGTCGAACCTGTGTTGTATCGTTAGTATGCCCGGCACACATTTGAATTCTACGTCATCCAATGCCATCTACGCTTTTGGGATAATTGTGCTTAGCTAGAGCGAGAAATGAGCATGTTTTGGGTACGTTTCCTTAATCAGCCTCGAGTAAGCCTTTGGCTACGTGGAAGATGTATTATGCTTTCCATGGAGAAAGAGAGTATTAAAGGAAGTATTATTATTCTGGGAGATCTGAGGAAATGTTATGTATGAGGGATGGGAGATCTGAGGAAATGTTATGTATGAGGGAAGGTACCAGTGGCTTCTTGGAAACCAGGCTTCTGGCACTTGTACCATTGAGGGCGACCTTAAGGTCTGTGAGTTACGACCTTACGGCCCTTGGGTGTGACGGTTCGACCCTTCACGACGACGGTACGACCCTCAAGCATGATAAGGTCGTTTGCTCTCGCTGTGTGACCTGACCTGTTTTTTGCTCCGAGGGCTTCAAAGGTCAAGTCAGAATGGAAAAAAAAAAAAGTTCGACTCGTCAGCGTAAAGAATAGAACTTCCCCGTTCAGCTAACAAGTTCCGGCATGTTCAGTCACTTTGGGGCCAACGAGGGGGCCAGGGGGGGGGGGGGGGGGTCTGAACTTAACGAGGGCATATTCAGTCACTTTCAGCAGCAGCCGACGTCTGTCTGAACAGCTGAGACCAGAAGGTTAATCAGCTGGGTTGGTGGGGGCTCCTGCTTCTAGGGCAAGCTACGCTATTACTCCTTGCCTCTGCCAAGCAGGGGAAAGGGGGCTGGGGGGCTGGCTTTACAGCAGGTAGAAGCAGGGGCTGGGAAGAGGCCGCCTGTATTGGACGACCGGGCTGAGCCAGAGATGGAAACCTGTTTCCAGGGAAGTGGATGAAAAGGTCAGATTTCACACAAATACGAACATTTTAATAAGAATTTTTCTTTCTTTTACTTTCAAATGCTTTCGTTCCGATGATATATATATATATATATATATATATATATATATATATATATATATATATATATATATATATATATGTATTCCAGCACTGCGTCCAGGCCTACTCCTGGAAAGTATATTTTATCTACCACGGGCGAAAATACGTCGAGAAAAATTTCAAATATTTTTTTTTTTTTTTTTTCATTTTCGTTCTTCTTCGCTGCCCAGATTAGCTGGAGATCCTTCCAGAACCTTTGGAAAATTCATGATTGGATTTTCCATTTTTCCCTCCTTCTTTTTTTCCCCCAGTATTAAAAGGAGTGAGGGAAGAGTCTTTCCTGTGATTTTAAGGATCCGTCCATGTAAACTGGTGCACTTCAGAGGTAAACTGTCTCATCTCTTTGGTCGTCTGGAAAGTAAACTCCAGTTGGGGATTCTGGAATTGATGGCGGTGGTGATGGATGGTTTACATATCATCTCATCTGCATATACATGTTTTTATTTTTTATTTTTGGACACACACCTGGTGGTGATGGTGATGGTTTGGACATGACTGAGAGAGAGAGAGAGAGAGAGAGAGAGAGAGAGAGAGAGAGAGAGAGAGAGAGAGAGAGAGAGAGTCTCTCCGGGGATAGAATTGAAACACCTCTGGTAAACGTTTTACTCATAACGTTTCAAACGTTTGATCAGTATTCATTTTTTTCCTCCCCCCTCTCTCTCTCTCTCTCTCTCTCTCTCTCTCTCTCTCTCTCTCTCTCTCTCTCTCTCTCTCTCACTGCTCGTAGTACCGTCTACTGCGTGTTTCGAATATTTTCACTTCTCACGGAAGCCTTGCTGCGGACGGGTCTAGCTGCATCCTTGCGTGTCTGGAACGAGGGGGAAGAAAAATGGCGCAAGGAAATGCAAAATACATTTTGAGTGCATTGTTAGATATTCCAGGGAGACGGGGGAGTGTCCGGCTCGAATGCTGTCCAGATCGCTAAAGCTGACTCACTGTCTCTTCTCCACCGTCGCTGTGGGTTTTGAAGCGCCCTGGACCTGCTGAAGGGGGGGAGGGAGGAGGAAGACTGAGTTTGAGGGAGAGTACATGCTCGAGGTGCGTGATTGTACAGGTAGGGGGAATGTGGACGATGCGTGTAAGCATGTTGGTAAAAGATATATTCTAAAGCACTCGCACATCAGCTTGAAGAAGAGCATTAAGCTTACGTCCCTCGGCGACGCTTAGCGTTCGTGTGGGAGAGCCAAGAGCACGTCATGTGTATGAGTGAAGATCTTGTATATTGAGACGGATGTAGTGCGTTTCTAAGCGCCCCCCCTTTCTCTGATCCCTCGCGTTAAGGAGAGATGGTAGCCATAATCCCGTGCAGTGGTTGCACATCAGAGAAAATGGACTGCACCTTTAAAGGCATAGTAAGGTCACACCTTCGTGATTAAGGCTTTTATGTCGTCGTGCTCAAGGGGTCGTACCGTCGTGCTCAAGGGGTCGTACCGTCGTGCTCAAGGGGTCGTACCGTCGTGCTCAAGAGGTCGTACCGTCGTGCTCAAGAGGTCGTACCGTCGTGCTCGAGGGGTCGTACCGTCGTGCTCGAGGGGTCGTACCGTATTGCTCGATGGGTCGCACCGTCGTGCTCAAGGAGTCGTACCGTCGTGCTCAAGGAGTCGTACCGTCGTATTCAATGGGTCGTACCGTCGTGCTCAAGGGGTCGTACCGTCGTGCTCAAGGGGTCGTACCATCGTGTTCAATGGGTCATACCGTCATGCTCAAGGAGTCGAACCGTCTTGTTCAAGGGGTCGAACCGTCGTGCTCAAGGGGTCGTACCGCCGTGCTCAAGGAGTCGAACCGTCGTGCTCAAGGGGTCGTACCGTCGTGCTCAAGGGGTCGTACCGCCGTGCTCAAGGGGTCGTACCGCCGTGCTCAAGGGGTCGTACCGTCGTGCTCAAGGGGTCGTACCGTCGTGCTCGAGGGCTAACTCAGGCACGCTCTCTGGTGGCTCTGAGCATTATGTATATGGCTGTTTATGTATGATCATATCAAGGAAAACTTTTTTTTTTCTGTTTGTTATTCAAGGGAAAGTTTTCTTGTTAAGGTGTGAATTCTCCAGAGAGAGAGAGAGAGAGAGAGAGAGAGAGAGAGAGAGAGAGAGAGAGAGAGAGAGAGAGAATACCTTTTTCTTACATGATCTTTTGTTTATACATTGCTTCGCCGTTTCTCACCCTAGCGAAGTAGCATCGAGATCAGACGAGTGGGCCGTTAAGGGGAAAACTCATAGCTTGGTTCCATTTCTCCTGTTCCCCCTCCCACCCCACCCCACCCTTTTTTTTTTTGTTAATATATAGGAGGGGAGGATTTCCATACCCTCTCCCCACCTCCTCGATGGGGCGCATATACTTTCTCCCCCTTTTGCTCCCCTCCGAAAATATCGTACAGTACACAATATATGATTCATGAGTTATCTCTACATTTTTCTTCTTCTTCCTCCCGTTCGTAAATGTGATGTGTGTTGTCCACTTATAACACTTGTTAGGTTGATGATTTGAACACAGCCGTAAGGGGGGCTGTTCATCTGTCGCTGAACATAGCCGGAGACACAGATGTTCTTCACAGATGTTCTTCGTTATAGCCACTGGGCGCACGTTGTTCTCTCGTGTTCTTTGGGGGAGGGGATGAGGAGGGGTGGGGGGTGGTTACTTTTTTTTTTTTGAACCCTTAAGTGACGGTCGTTGTCGGGCTCGTTTGGTGATTAAGGTAGCCAACCAGCGGCCTCGGCTCTCGGTATATCGATCCCTGAGTGGCTGTTCATTCCAACCACTGTTGTTGTTTATGTCTGAATTCGCGACCCCTCGCCAGCAGCCTGGCCGAGGGAGCGAGAGAGAGAGAGAGAGAGAGAGAGAGAGAGAGAGAGAGAGAGGATGGGTTCCTCCTCCCTCATCCCATCCCTTTTGAATGGTACTCTCTCTCTCTCTCTCTCTCTCTCTCTCTCTCTCTCTCTCTCTCTCTCTCTCTCTCTCTCTCTCTCTCTCTCTCTCTTCTGGTTCCTTGGTCGTCATCGTACCCACATTCTAATCACAATTCACTCTTTCGTATTATTATTATTATCATCATTATCATTATTATTATTGTTATTGTTATTATTTCCCTTATCATCAGTTATCATCATGTTAGATCGTTCCCCATCCACTAATTGATCACTATCATTTTGGTCATTATCGTCATTATCATCATTTTCGTCATTATCAAGTCTTCATCATCATTTTCGTCATTATCATCATCATCTTGCCCCTTCATTGTCGTGTATTATAACCTTCATATCCTCCGATTCCATGCAAATGTCTATAGATTTATACATACAAATCACTCATACAAACAGGTTATGTATATATTGAATGGAACCTTCTGTATCTTTCAACTTCCAGTGATCTTGATGTATGCAATGTTGCACATGTTATCGCACTGTTCACTAAAATGATCCACCTTACATCCATGTCGTGTTCAGACTGGGTTTTACCTCGCCTCGTATCTGTCCAGATTGAGTCACGTAATCAAAATGATCTTCCACGCGATTATTCTCCCCTGTAATCCATTCTATTATTCCTTCTCTCATCTCCCAGTTTGAGATATGATCGAGGTGTGGGTCATTTCCACCATGGAGATGGTCTGAATCAAGTATTGAGAGAAATGATATTCCTTTTACGAGTCCCCATGGCGTAGTGTTGGCAGGCGCTGGGCAATAAATTTCCGGGTTCGAGCCCTCGGGTTTGGCTACTGGCTCACAGGCAACCCAGCTGGTTATCTCCCTCATGGGGGTTGGTCAGTTATTGACCGCTTGGTTGTAAGTTAAGATGTGTTTTTTGTCAGTTTTGATTTTACAACCCCAGGATTTCTGTTTTTTTATTTCCACGGGGCGTTCCTCTGTTTAAAGGCTGCGCTCCACTCAGGAGCAGGGGAATGGTGGATTCCTTTCACGTAAGATGGATTTCCACAAGGTTGTGCTTCTTTCCCCTCTTTTGGTGTGTGTTCTCACTCCACTTGTAGGCAGAGTCCGGTAACACACACTCACACACACACACACACACACACACACACACACACACACACACACACACACACACACACACACACTCGTTTATGTATGTGCGTGTGTGTGTGTGTGTGTGTGTGTGTGTGTTTAGAGAGAGAGAGAGAGAGAGAGAGTGTGTCATTGCCTCGTTATTGATAATAATAATCGTCCACAATACATACCAGTCATCAAAATTGTACTTGGTAAATGTGAAAGTATTTTTCAGTATGTATTGTAATTATGATGAAGGTTTACAGTGAAGCAAGGTGATGTGGAACAGGTGAATGACATGCTGGTCTGGCCAGGTGTATATCTTGTTGTTATTATTATTATTATTATTATTATTATTATTATTATTATTATTATTATTGTTATTATTATTATTAGTAGTAGTAGTATTATTGTGATTATTATTATTGTGATTATTATCATTATAATTATTATTATTATTATTATTATTATTATTATTATTATTAATATTATTATTATTATTATTGTTATTATTATTAGTAGTAGTATTATTGTTGTTATTATTATTATTATTATTATTATTATTGTTATTATTATTATTATTATTATTATTATTATTATTATTATTATTATTATTATTGCCTCCACCTAACGGGTTACCAGCTTATCATTTTGTATCATTTATGCTACTTGACAATAAAGACATCGTATCTTCTAATCTTATCTTATCTTAAAACGTGGTTTTTGATCATTATTTCTCTCTTGATCAGGTTCGGGGGGGGGGGGGGGAGATTGATGTGTTGTTTGAGGACTGATTTGCATGTGGTTAATGCATCCCATTTTCTGTCACCCCCACAGAGGAACTCTCGGGCATATTCGTCAAGTCGATCAACGCTGGCAGCGCTGCTGACCGCACTGGCCAGATACAGGTTAATGATCAGATTGTACAGGTGAGTCCACCACCACAAGGTCTAATTTGCATATTTTTATGTCATGTATTACCAGTTGATGATTTTGATATCTAATCATGGGAATACATTATGGTGTTTGTCTCATATCGTCTCTCGTAACTTTTTCCCTGTTTCTCGCCTTAGCGAGGTAGCGGCGACGGGATCAGACATATTAACAGCAGGGAAAATGCATCCTCGCTTGGTTCCTTCCAAAGTTCCTTTTTTTTGGGGGGAAAAGTAGTAATATAGGAGGAGAGGATTCCCAGGGGGGCACCCCCTTCCCCATCCCAGCTCCCGTCTTCTGTGACACACAAGATATAGATAGATGAATACGTAGGTTGATAGATAGATTGGATCCTGAGGTTATATAGAAATATATGATATATTGTTTTTCCTTCATTCTTAAGTTTCTTCGTCTGTTTCTATATAAATCCACTTTATATAAACGAGTTCATAACACAACCTCTTTCTTATGCAGCCTACATTAATCTTCTTCATATTGTTACATTAATTATTAATATTCCTGGCCAAACATTTGTTATAAAAGCATCATTTTGTGTTAGATATATTTTTTTTATCATATCTTAATCTTCTGCCTGATCATTGGATCATGTTTTTGTAAGTTATATACCAAAGTGTTGTCTTCCCCTTGCCTCTCTTACGAACGTGTCTAGTTTGGCAATAAAGAGGATATACACATTTTATTATAAAATTGTTTTTGTGTATAGTGTATTACGGAGATGTAACTGACTTTATTTCAGTAATTGAATTCCCTCCTTCATGTATTATCACTATCCAAACTTTGGAACAGTAGGAGGAGCCAAGTAAATATCTTAGCTAAGAGGAGATAAAGGGAACAGGGAGAGACAATTCTTATATTGTTTCAAATTTACGTTTTCAGGGTTTAATCTCACAGTGTATGGGGCGATGATTTTCCTTAACCTGGTTTATGGCTGGACTTTTATGAATTTTTCCTTTACCTTGTTGTTTATGAAGTAGATGATATTGGTGTGCAGGATCCTTGTGGACATATTGGTACACAGGATCCATGTGGACATATTGGTGTGGAGGATCCATGTGGACATATTGGTGTGCAGGATCCATGTGGACATATTGGTGTGCAGGATCCATGTGGACATATTGGTGTGCAGGATCCATGTGGACATATTGGTGTGCAGGATCCATGTGGACATATTGGTGTGCAGGATCCATGTGGACATATTGGTGTGCAGGATCCATGTGGACATATTGGTGTGGAGGATCCATGTGGACATATTGGTGTGCAGGATCCATGTGGACATATTGGTGTACAGGATCCATGTGGACATATTGGTGTACAGGATCCATGTGGACATATTGCTGTGGATAAATCTTGGTTTAGCTGAACATGTTGGGTTGCGTGTCCCAATTCTCCTTCACTTTCAACTCACGTCAAGTGTCATATTCTTTTTTTGCCCGTCTGAAGCTTTCGTTAACCGTAGGCTGATAAAGCTTTCGTTAAGCATGAGCCATCGTTAAACGTAGACGGAGGCATAGGCTTTCGTTAAACGTAGATTGATGGAGAAAAGTCTATTCATTCTGGGAGCTGAATTGATTTGAGGAATTTGACCCATTGATCGTTAATCCCTGTTAACCCTTTGAGTACTACGTCACCACCTTTGACCTCGACGGTACGACACTTGGGAGTGACGTCCTGGCCTTTTGACCTCCGACCTTTAAGGGCCTCGTAGAGTCATTGACCAGATATAATACCGTAGTGTAACTTCTGTACCCCAGGGTTCACCATTGACGTAATATCGTACCGTAATGCGCTGTACACTCCATTGTTCATGGTACACATAGTACCGTACTGTACCTGTCCCCAGGGAACATACTGTACCTCACTGTACACTTAACCCTTGTGCACACAAAGATGAAATATATCCTCACCGTATGTGTAAATATAAATATACCTCATCCCGATGTTTCTCACCATATCTGTAATCTGTGTATCTTTCTCACCATATCTGTAATCTATATATATTTCTCACCATGTCTGTAATCTATATATATTTCTCACCATGTCTGTAACCTATATATATTTCTCACCATGTATATAATCTATATATATTTCTCACCATATCTGTAATCTATATATATATTTCTCACCATATCTGTAATCTATATATATTTTCACCCTAACATTTCTCACCATATCTGTAATCTATATATTGCTCACCCCCGTCTATAATCCTTCTTAAGTTTCTTCTTGCCATCTATAAAACCTTATGTTCTCCCACCCCATCTATAGTCTCTCTATATTTCTCACTGCATCTATAGCAGGATTAGGATTACGTGGGTGAGAATAGTCTATGTGGCGTGAGCGATCCTTTTGTATAAAAGATTAAGAGAGGTTGGGGGAGATTAGCCCCATCCTTACGCGATGGGAATGATGGGGGAGGAATTCTGTGGTGAGAGAGAGAGAGAGAGAGAGAGAGAGAGAGAGAGAGAGAGAGAGAGAGAGAGAGAGAGAGAGAGAGAGAGAGAGAGAGAGGTTATATTGAACGCAAGACACAATGAAAAAAGAAATAAAAAAAAAAGGTGGGATATGTAGGGAGAGACAGAAAGGAAACGGGGGAAGGAACAGAAAGTCTTTGAAGAAGAATTGGATATTGAAGAGAGAGAGAGAGAGAGAGAGAGAGAGAGAGAGAGAGAGAGAGAGAGAGAGAGAGAGGAAGCGGGTTGAAGAGTCGGGTTGTCAGTGTAATGGATGGGAGGCAGGAGTTATAAGATGGAACCGTGTCTGGAAAAGAGAATGAGCACAGAAGATGGATGGTTGGCTCAGCGAGGTATGGAAAACGGAGGTGTTAGCGAGGTATGGAAAACGGAGGTGTTAGCGAGGTATGGAAAACGGAGGTGTTGAACATTGACTCCCAAGTGAGAAAGGAAAAAGAAAAAAAAGGTGACACGAGGAATTATTATTGTTGTTGTGTGGAAACAAATGTGTTGCACTAAGAAAGTCATATTGTCGACTCCATAAACAGGAAGGTTCAGTGCTCGTACACAATGGTACGACTTGTGAATATGGCGGTAGGATCCTTGAACACGACGGTACGACCTTTTGAGGAACACGACGGTACGACCCTTGAGGAACACGACGGTACGACTCTTGACAAACACGACGGTACGACCCTTGAGGAACACGACGGTACGACCCTTGAGGAACACGACGGTACTACTATTTAAGAACACGACGGTACGACCTTGGAACACTTTGGTGTGACGCTTGAGCACGTCGGTACGACTTTTAGGGTATGTTGGTCTGGCCTTAAGACTTGACCCTTATGGTTTAGGGCAAAGACCAGGCCAACCAATTCCTGGAGGTCGTACCGTCGTGCTCAAGGATATGACTGTCGTGCTCAAGGGTCGTACCGTCGTGCTCAAGGGTCGTACCGTCGTGCTCAAGGGTCGTAATGTCGTGCTCAAGGGTCGTACCGTAGTGCTCAAGGGTCGCACCGTCGTGCTCAAAGATATGACTGTCGTGCTCAAGGTCGCTCAAGGGTCGTACCGTCGTGCTCAAGGATCGTACCGTCGTGCTCAAGGGTCGTACCGTCGTGCTCAAGGGTCGTACCGTCGTGCTCAAGGGTCGTACCGTCGTGCTCAAGGGTCGTACCGTCGTGCTCAAGGGTCGTATCGTCGTGTTTAAAAGGATTATCTTCTGGTTAGAACGTCAAAGCAGATTAGCGAATGAGTTATATGGACGACTCGGTTCTCGTCTGCATGAGAGATTGTGACAAGGAAACTAAAAATGTTTTAGGATATTTAACCATTTTCCTCCATCGGGGATCTCCTACGCGTTATCTGGCCTTATTATTCCTGCCTTTGTGTACGTCAGGATTACTTCGCATATTGTATCTTAGGAATTTTGTTGTTCGGTGTTTACAGGTGCACTACGAAATTATTGTTGTTTATTTTTAGTTTTTTTTTTCTTTTTTTACAGGGGTTTCACCTCATGATCCGTCTCCTTTTGTTTATGGCGTCTTGAACACATTTCTTGCTTTTGTTTATGTTAGGCGTTTAGCTCATGTTATTTGTTTCAAGTCTCCGTGCTTGACACATCTGCATTTGTTTCAGGTCTCCAAACCACATCACTTGCTTCTGTTTGTTTCTGGTCTCCTTGCCACACCGTCTGATGCTGTTTGTTTCAGGTTCCCGGGATCCAAGTAGAATTGAATTCTCTTTGTTTCTTCCAGGCTTTTGTTTGACCAGGACCGCGTTGCTCCTTTGTTCCAGGTTGACGGGAAAAGTCTGGCGGGGCTGAGCAACCACGCTGCCGTAGACGTCCTTCGTGCCACAGGCCAGGTGGTCCACCTCCGTCTGGCGCGCTACCTTCGAGGTCCAAAGTACGAGCAACTGCAGCAGGCCATCGCGAACTCAGAGTTAAAGACAACACCGACTACACCAAACCCCCCCAGAGCTCCGGTTAGTTCCCCCAAGTGGTCTTGTGGTTCAGTGTTTTCCATACGTCGAACAGTAGCCAGTACTGGAAAGGGTCAAGTCATGGTTCTTTAGGTGTGTTGATTCTTCAAGCACGACGGTGCAGCCTTTGAGATCGAGTGTACGACCCATGGGTATGATGTCTCGGCCCTTTGACTTGAAAGGTCAGTTCAGAAACTGGGCAATCATACCCAAGGATCGTTCCGTCGTGCTCAAGGGTCGCACCGTCGAGTTAAGGGCTAAATGTGAATTTTCCCTTCCAGTTGATAAACACTAGGAGACGCTAAACTCCCCTTCGTAGCGATAATCTCTTCACAGCAGTGGAAGGGCGGTTAGGGATTTAGTCTTATTAAATCCCTTATACTTTAGGCTTTAACCCCAATCACTTTTCGAAGGAGTGTTGACACACATTCAATTTTCCCCCTCTTCGATATTTGGCTTCCACATCACAGTGACCGAACTCAGTGCAACCCAAACACTTATCCCTTATTAATGCCGCTTATTTTTTTAAGGCCTTAGAGGTATTCAGGATTCTGTTTACGTTTAACTTAGGGTCTCGAATGCAATATTTACTTCTCTCGAGATTGAATACATTTCAATGAGAGACCCAGATGTTATTTTTTTTTTTTTTGTGGAGTGGTTGCGGGAAAAGTGGCAGGTTTGTCGTTTCTTTGGCTGTTTTGGTGAATATGATTTCTCTTGGTGTGTGGTGGATGTGGGTGTGGATTAGGGAGTTCCCAATTGCTTTTCACTTTAGTAAGATACGAATCTACGTAGGCTGTCTGGGGAGATGACCTTCTACCTTTTGACTGGAACTGTACGTGTATTACTCTGGTGGTGATAGAAATTGGATCTGACACACAGACACACATACACACACACACACACACACACACACACACACACACACACACACACAGAGATCGATAGATGGATGAGCAGATAAAGAAATAGATAAACTGATTAGTAGATAGATAGACATATAAATAAACTGAAATTTTGAGTTTTAGTTAGAATATCATAGCATGGCGAAGAATATAGTTAGACATGTATAGATTTATAGATTCTTATATAAAAAATGGCATCGCCAAGGCGTATAAGGTATCCCTCGTAATATAATGTTAAGAGAAGCTGTTTGAAGTAGAATGGTAAAGAGTTGCCGACTCTCTCTCTCCCTTTGGAAGTGAACTTTACTTTTCACAGAAATAGTTTAGTGAGTTTAGTAAGTTTGGCGAGTCCCAGATCAAAACGAATTTGGGCCTCGACTTTATATAAAGCTGTGCGATGCTGCTTTGGTCTTGATAGGTGTGTGTGTGTGTGTGTGTGTGTGTGTGTGTGTATGTAATTACCAATTTGTAAGGTATGGGGAGGGAGTTTTACCATCGTTGGGTTCCATCTCTTTAACTATGTGTGTTACATAACATTTTTAAACTCCTGGTTGTTGTCTACAACTGACAGATTCTCATTCAGTTTATTTCATCCATCCATATATATATATATATATATATATATATATATATATATATATATATATATATATATATATATATATATATTCAGTGAGGTCTGCAGCAGGAGGGTCTGTTGACACTAGTGAGTTACAAGGACCTCCGGAACAATCTCTAGTTAACAAGGGAACTCAGTTGTTGAACCACTTTAATTACTGACGAAGGTGATGGGAATGTGGATCTTTGGTGTGGTGGAATAACGTTAGAGTGGAGTGGAGAAAGTGGAAGAGGAGAGGAAAGGTGGATGAGGTGCTGGTAGAATATATGTATATACAGGGGAAAGGATTTCAGAAGACGATTTAAAACATGGCGTCCAATCTTGTGGGGTCGTAAATTGTCTGGTTATTTCACAACGTTTCCCTAGCCATGTGTCAGTGTCCGACTCTTTGCCACGGGTCCAGGTCCGGACGCCTGCCATGTATCCGGGTCCGGACACCTGCCGTATGTCAGTGTCTGGGTATGACTTACCTGGACTGTAGTGTAGGAGAGTTTGTGTGTGTAGGTCTGTGTTGACCATGAACGTTTTAAGTAACAATTTGAAGGTAGACTTGCTTGGTTTACGTTGGTTAAAAGACGTAGAGGAATTATTTGCTCTTTGTCACACACACACACACACACACACACACACACACACACACACACACACACACACACACACACACACGGAATAGTGAATTGGAAAGATGTGGTATACGGGGGTCGACGTGCTGTCAATGGACTGAACCAATGCATGTGATGTGTCCAAGGTAAACCATGGGAAAGGGCCTGTGGGGCCTGGATGTGGATAGGGGAGCTGTGGTTTCGTTGGACTACACATGAGAGACAGAGGATGGATGTGAATGGATGTGGCCTTTCTTCGTCTGTACCTGGCGCTGCCTCGCTTGTGTGTGTGTGTGTGTGTGTGTGAGGAGGAGGGGTTGGTTTAAAGGGGCCTGCCTAAGGGCAAGTACCATACGATAGACAGTCACGTAATTAGCTTCATTAGCGGGAGACGAGATGGGGGGTCATTACCACACTAGGAAACGGCTTAATGTGCCTCTTCCCTACCCCTCTTTCCCCCCATTTCCCCCTTCCCCATTCCCCTGCCCTGCATCCCTAGGGTGTGGGTGGGGAGGGGAAAGCCAGACGGTAAACACCCTACGTCAGGAAGGCGACCCGTTTCGACCAATGATTAGACCCCAGAAGAGTGTATGCTGGGTTGCGATTGGCTGGTTTCCTGCATCATTGAAGGTAAAAAAAGAGATGGTTTCTGACTAATAAATGATGATGTTAATACCTTAGGCTACGTACAGTGCTCGAGGCAGAGTTGGCGCTGAGGTCTGACTTCTTGAGCACGAAGGTACGACCCTTGAGCACGACGGTACGACCCTTGAGCACGACGGTACGACCCTTGAGCACGACGGTACGACCCTTGAGCACGACGGTATAAGACCTTCGAGCACGACGGTATGACCCTTGAGCACGACGGTATACGACCCTTGAGCACGACCGTACGACTCTTGAACACGACGGTATGATCCTTGAACGTGGGCTTTTAACACGTAAAAAGAAAAAAAATGTGAACGTGTTTTATTAACTTGTAGAGAATAATGGGGACTGTAGGCTTTCTTCAGAAGGACAAACAATCTTTTTTTCAAACTCGTGTAGAAAGTTGTAGAGAGAGAGAGTTGTAGACTTGCGTCGAGGGTTGTAGACACATTTAGGAGTTGTAGAAACGTGTAAGAAGCTCTGAACACGTTTAGAGTGTTGTAGAACACGTTTATGGAGTTGTAGCGGAGTGTTGTGTGTTGTATCGTTACGTAACAAGAGAATGTGGAGTTGAATAGGGTTACCGGAAAAGCTAATTGAATATTCCTTCCATAATAGGAAAGAGTTTGTAGTATGTGGCCGGGTAAAAGGAAGGGATTGTTATATATATATATATATATATATATATATATATATATATATATATATATATATATATATATATATATATATATATATATATGTATATAAACACGTTGCCAGCCGGAAGGACTTTGCTACCTGACCCATTCTTGTAATGCTTCCTGAGGAATACAAACACAGAGAGAGAGAGAGAGAGAGAGAGAGAGAGAGAGAGAGAGAGAGAGAGAGAGAGAGAGTTTAAAACCTCTGCTGCTGTGGGAAGGCAGGAAATGCATCCTGTGATCTGGGGCTCAGGCTGTCTCCTGTCCCACAAGGACTCTTCTCAAATGTATCCCATTCCACGAGGACTTCCCGTCCCTTCCTCCCTTTGCTATGATGCCATTCAGACTGTCCCACAAAGGGCGTACCCGTCTATCCATTTTCTGTCTTGCGTATTTATTAATTTCCCCTTTTCTTTATTTACCTTATTTTACTGTCGTGTCCTCATTTCCGATATACTGTACGTGTAGAAATGTTCCTTAAGATTTACTCTCCTGTCTCCATCTGTATGGATTACGAATGTAGGATACTATTATTGTCCTCCAGCAGATGACCTGGTCATAGACCATCAGGTCTTGTGTTATCTGTCCTTCCCATGCACTGTCCTCCAGCAGATAACCTCGTCATAGACCATCAGGTCTTGTGTTATCTGTCCTTCCCATGTACTGTCCTCCAGCAGATAACCTCGTCATAGACCATCAGGTTTTCTATCATCTGGCTTTCCTATTTATCCATATTTTCTCCTATTTCTTCATCATTTCTTCATCATTTCAATATTCCTTTACCACTTTTCACTTCCTCTTTCGCTTGTTTTACCTGGTCTTCTGGCAAAGGCACCCACCTTTCTCCTCGTATACATATCTCGTTCATTTAAATATGTGTTGGGATTTGCATACCAGCTGGACTGGGATGAGAGCTAGTGGAAGAGCCTGGAAGCTTATGAATTAAGAAATAACACCCAGTTCCTCACATGAACCCCCACAGACAATACTTCATCTCGTGGGCTCTGGGTCATCTCGAACCCATGTATTTTACGATGCCCCCAAAAGATTATTTTTAGTTTTCTTAAGATGCCTTTTTTGTCAAATTGCATACATGATGCAGAATGAAATTCTTTATGGCTAGAAGCTCAATTGAAGGGTCAGAAGTATAAGAATTATGAGATAAGAATTATAAGATATCACATGATTGTAGCCTCGAAATCATCGCTCTCTGACATATTGATTCCTTTGCATTTCTCAATATTCCTCTGTACGTTTGAGACTATCCAGTGCCAGGGAATATTATTCTGAACTGTGAATATCTCAGGGGGATATTCATTTTTCCTACCCTCCAGCTGGTAACTGTTGTGGTGATGTAGAAAGCAACGATGATAGTTCGACCTTTGTAGACACACACACACACACACACACACACACACACACACACACACACACACACACACACACACACACACAGAGGCGTACTGCAAGGCGTGTGTCTCGTAACCTTTCAGTCCCTAAGTATCTGTTTTAAGTTCTGTTGGAAACGGGAGGGTTTTAGAGTTAAGTGTCCTGTTGTTTGTTATTCATTTCATCAATTTTATTTGTTAGTAGTATATTTATCGTTACTTTTATTTGTCTTTACTTGTATGTTTGTGATTTTCGTGTGTGAATTTATATGTTGGATAATATTTTTCTGTTCTGTTTCTGCTTAATCATTGAGTTATTTTCTTCATTTCCTTTTGATGTATTTTTTTTATTTTTTTTGAGGTAGTGTGGACTCTGTTCTGCGGAAATTAACTCAGGGAGGAAAAAATATTGCCTGTTTTATATGTACGAACGGTAACGCTCGAAGGCAAACACACAACCAGGCTTGTTTGTGGTCAGTTCGCCAGATAAATACATAAATAAATGAATGAATATGTATATATATATATATATATATATATATATATATATATATATATATTATAAGAGAGAGAGAGAGAGAGAGAGAGAGAGAGAGAGAGAGGAATAGATGTAGATGAAAAAGAAAGGTAAATAGATGGAGACATGGAAATTTGTTTGCAAAATTTAGACTGTAAGGCTGTTATGTATAGAATTCTGTGGGACAGTTGTTTCTGGTGTGGTTGAGAGGCATTGGAACGGTAGAGAGAGAGAGAGAGAGAGAGAGAGAGAGAGAGAGAGAGAGAGAGAGAGAGAGAGAGAGAGAGAAGGCGATAGAATGGAATGGAATATTCTTTAAAGGAAGACATGAGAGAGGTTAGTCGTGTGTGTGTATGTGTGTGTGTGGAGTGTATAGAGTGGGAAGCACAGGAAAGCTAACAGATGAAGAAAGTAAAGTTGATATAGAGAGGAGGCGGATGAAAATGGAAGGAAGGCATGTTAAACTTCGTATTGGTGTTGTGGTGTGAAGAAATCCCACGACAGGAGTCCCATTCATGGCCAGCCACCTGCTGTAGGTACCACTGAGGTAGAAGGTACTCGTTAAAGCTGATGTGGTACACGAGCATGGGGAAAATATAGAGGAGTTGATGGGACAGACGGAGGAAGAGGAGGGTGTAGTGTATGAGGAGGACAGACAGCACAAGACCTGATGGTCCATGACGAGGTTATCTGCTGGAGGACAGTACATGGGAAGGATAGATAACACAAGACCTGATGGTCTATGACAAGGTTATCTGCTGGAGGACAGTACATGGGAAGGACAGATAACACAAGACCTGATGGTCTATGACGAGGTTATCTGCTGGAGGGCAGTACATGGGAAGGACAGATAACACAAGACCTGATGGTCTATGACCAGGTTATCTGCTGGAGGACAGTACATGGGAAGGACAGATAACACAAGACCTGATGGTCTATGACGAGGTTAACTGCTGGAGGACAGTACATGCGAAGGACAGATAACAGAAGACTTGATGGTCTATGACGACGTTATCTGTTGGAGGACAGTAATAGTATCCTACATTCCCCAATCTATATAGATAGACAGAGGATGTTAGATCAGAAGGAAGATAGAGAGAGTGAAGGGTAACAGTGCCACAGTCATGTTCATACCCCCATGGCAGCTGTTCAGCGCTCCTTTAGTATTTTAACCAAACTCAACTGCAAGAAACATTCTTTTGGCTTTTAGAGATTCTAAAATTGTGAGTTCAAGCCCACATGTTGAAGGTGTTACTGTCAATACTTTATTTGTATCGATGTATTTTTTCTCCCCTGGTCAGACGCCGTGTGCGCGTGGGGGCGTCATGAACCTCAGCCAAGAGGAATTGTGGTAAAGATAAATCAATTTAATCTCGTTTATCAAAGAGTTTCAGATATGATCAGAGCTTCGGTAAATAGCCGGACATTGTGAGCGATATATCTTTCCAAGTTGATAATTCTTCTTTGTATAATTTCATCACATGAAGAAGATTACTATTATTTGAAGGTTATTATTATTTCTGCCAAGGTTGATTGATTATGAAGTTTTTAGGACATTTTTCTGTGGGAATAATGATTTTGCAGTTATATGTATCACGCCGGAGTGATTGGCTAATTGTACATAGATGTTTTGTGGGATATCAGTTAAGGGTTGAATGACCAAATGGTGATTACCCAACCACTCGTATCCAGGACAAGTCGTTTTTGTGTGACTACAAAGGTGTTTTGGGGATACTAGGTCAAGTGATGGTTACTGAGGGGGTCAGCTGGTAGTCTACTTTGTACTAGAATTACTACATGGACGAGAATACAAAATGTACCAGTGACGTCTGTGTTTTAAGGAGAGTACACGAGAAAGCCAGGTAACAGAAGGTCTGATAGTCCATGACGAGGTTATCTGCTGGAGGACAGTACATGGGAAGGACAGATAACAGAAGACCTGATGGTCTATGACCAGGTTATCTGCTGGAGGACAGTACATGGGAAGGACAGATAACAGGAGACCTGATGGCCCATGACGAGGTTATCTGCTGGAAGACAGTAATATCATCACACTTTCGCGATTTATATAGACTGAGACTGGACAGAAAAGGAGGAAGTTCAAACATAGTTATAGTATTCCACAAATGACTAGATTAACCAATCAGAGGACACCTTAAACACCTGGGTTGGTTGTGGGCCGGCTGCCCTGTCCCGAGTTCGAACACTGGGTCTTGTATGTCCTGGGAAGCAACGTTAACCACAGCGCCACACACTGGGAAATAACATATGGTTGTATGTTGTTGGATTTATTGGCCCATCAACGACGTAATTGGATATCAAGTCCTCGTTAACAAGTGAAACCAACATATTTACAAGAAATATATTGTTTATGATCTTATACTGCTCTGTGGTACTGAACTAGTAACGCTTTAATAAGGGAGTATACCTTACCTTACCTTACTTTACCTTACCTTACCTTGTAAGGTAAACTAGACCCATAAGAAAGGACACAACCTGAATGGTTTACTGATTGTGTAATTAATCCCTCTCACCCTATTATGGGTTTGCCTTGTGGTCAGTTTTATTTATTATGAAAGATTATTTTTATTATTATTATCATTATTATTATCATTATCATTATTATTATTATTATTATTATTATTATTGTTGTTGTTGTTGTTGTTGTTGTTGTTGTTGTTGTTATATAACTCCAGGACCTTATTTATGGGGCTCCTGCATGTTCCAGACTGCACTCCATACAGGAGCAGGGAAGTCATGGACTCCTTTGGAGCGTGGTGGTCATCGACTCCACTCCCGGAGTCCGGTAACACCAATGATGATATTTCCATTGTGTAGAATAAAGTAACTATGTTCGCTTACGTGTCTCTTGGCCGACTCCACTCCCGGAGTCCGGTAACACCAATGATGATATTTCCATTGTGTAGAATAAAGTAACTATGTTCGCTTACGTGTCTCTTGGCCTCGTCTTCGTCCATCTTGTATGTGGTTTATGCCCTTATGGCGCGTGGATGCCGTGTTTCCGACGCTGATAAATGGAAGGAGGCGCTACGTCTTGCCGCTCAGGGCAGAGGGACGTAAACCTCATTAAACAGCTTGTCGTGCATTTATTATGGTGTGTGTGTGTGTGTGTGTGTGTGTGTGTGTGTGTGTGTGTGTGTGTGTGTGTGATACATCATCATGACACTTCCCATCTTCTATTTTCCATGAAATATATGTATATATATTTTTTTTTTTTATTTCCTTTTGTCCTCCTTCCTCGCTCCCCATATAGCACAGTGGTCCTGGGGTAGTCTTTGCGGGGTTGAAGAGGAGCACTGCTCTCTCTCTCTCTCTCTCTCTCTCTCTCTCTCTCTCTCTCTCTCTCTCTCTCTCTCTCTCTCTCTCTCTCTCTCTCTCCCAGATGGGTCAGGTGGGCACAGTCAGTATTTTTGCTGTGTGTGTGTGTGTGTGTGTGTGTGTGTGTGGGAGGGGGAGTGGGTGAAGGCGTGGGCCAGGCAACAGGGGAGCCTGGTTATCTGGGGAGTGGAGGCTGGGGAGGTATATATATATATATATATATATATATATATATATATATATATATATATATATATATATATATATATATATATTCACCTCAAAACACGAGAGTAATTGGGTGATTACTATTCATGGCCTTTGCGGCCCCCCCAACCCCGTTTTTTTTTTTGATTGGCGTTC